>NW_026853469.1:0-113950 GCF_026571515.1 Ruditapes philippinarum
AAAGGGTCAATGGTCCAGCCATTTAAAATGCGCCAAAGAAATTTTACAACTGCAACATGCCACATCTAGACGAATATGCTATTTCTTTTGCCCTATGTATGGGTAACCTTTTAACGTTCAAAGCATCAGTTTATCTTTTTTTTTCTTGTAAACCATCACATTCAAGTAAATTATGTATGCAGTTCGTTCATTACTTGACAATACTTATGTCATAGATGTTGAACCACCGACATTTAAGCCTGGAACGTGTCCAAGTATAGTTATAGCGGGCACTGATACAGGTCTGAACTCTACCAAAGTTAGTTGGACACCGCCGGAAGTGATGGATAATAGTAACAAGGCTATAAGAGACAGTCGAACCATTTATTCACCTGGTAACAGACTTACTGCCGGTATATATTCAGTATGGTACGGAGCACGAGATGCCGCCGGGAACATGGCTTTAAACAACTGTTCATTTAAAGTTATTGTAAGAGGTTTGTAATGAACTTCATAATTTGCTGAATAATAAAAAAGCCGGAAGTTAGATTGATAAAGGTATTTTATTATCTTGTGTTATAAAAAAGTAAAAATCTTAAAGAGCTTCGTATTACTTCCGATTCCATTTATAAATATTTTATTCTAATTTTTATCATTTTGAAGTTTTGTAGTTTTAGAAATTATACTATCAAAATGTTGTTTAATATAAAACTATTGATTTATTTTAACGCTCCATCGAGGCACTGTATCTACATTTTTATTGTCAGTTAACCAGACCAAGAAAAAATGAGCATGATGTCACTTTAACCTATTCTGCCAATACTTATTTATAATATAATTGTACAAAATTTCTGTTTCAGAAATAAAATGTTCCAAACTTTACCCTACACCATACCTTCACATTGATTGTCCCCATGGTTACCGTTCTGGTGCAAGGTGCAACATCTCCTGTGATCCTGGCAAGGTGTTGGTCGGCTCAGATTATGTTGGTTGTAACAGACACCTGACACAATTATACGGTGTCTGGAACTGGAAAGGAAAAGAACAGTCTACTTGCATCAGTAAGATATTGAAAAGTGTTACTTTGATTTGACAATTTTTTTATTATAAAACTTTTTTAAAGGAGATATGTTTAGCATTCAAAGTTATAGATACTTCTTTTCGGGTTCTAAAAAATTGACGATTTTTGCTTTTTTTGACATTGAAACGTCCGTTCAAAACATGTATCACCCTCCCGTGTAGTGTTAGTGTCCCATAGTGTAAAAATACCCCTATTGTAAACATGTATTTTATCAAACACCATTTAGATATACCAATGCTTGATAATTTATCCTACAAAAAATAGAGAAATTGAAAGACCCTGTATAAAAATATGGGGAAAAGAGGAATCTTTCATCCAGTGTTATTCAGTGGGTGTACGGCAAAAAAAATGTTTTTTATCATTGTTTTGTTAAGTCAATATAACGAAAATAACTTAAGAGATCTTTGATAGTTTAAACTTTAAAGTCAAAATGGCTTTTTTCTAGATGGCCGAGCGTGTGTAGCTCTTCCGCCACCTACAAACGGTGCGGTAGTGTGTGACAACTGGGAAGGAGGACAGTTTTGTCAAGTGCAGTGTAAGAATGGTACACAAATGTCGAGCGTTAGTTTAAATAAACTATACGTGTGTCTAGGTCAGAAAGGTGAATGGTCAAGTGAACCACCGAAAGTGAAAACATGTAAAGGTATAACTAATAATTCTTCAAAATACCAATAAAATAAAATTAGATGCATAATTTCATACGCTTACGTTTGAATGTTTGGAAATTCTACGCTTTTCTTTTGTGTTCTAGCTTACGTCTTTTATTTTGAAAATGTTCTTAATTTTCCATAAAATTAATATGAATTTAAAGGTGGTGGCGTTAATGTTATAGCTCAAACATGAATAACATACAGCGTTTAGCATAATGTTGTACAAATAAACATATTTATATATTTGTTCAAAGCGGCACGAGGACACGTAAGCTCCCAACATCTAGGGTTAGAAGTGTACTTCTACTTTGACGGAGACTGTACTGACCCCGGAACCCGACAACAAATTGCCAACAATTTTATTGAACGGATGAAAGTTAGCCTCTATCAAGCAGAAGCGTGTCCAGACTCTATAGAATGTAACAAAGGCAATGTTCAGGTATGTATGACAGTAGAGAAACGAATAACATAAATATGATTTTGTGTCAAAGTTTCGAACGTTATATGTGCTATCGAAGCCTGATAACAAAATACTATTTCGTGCATTGCATCACAATGGAAACATTTGGCGGCGTGGTCAAGTAATTAACGCGTCGAAGTAGTAATCTTAGGATTGCTAGCCGCGTGGGTTCAAACCCCGTTACGGGCAAGCCGTTGTTTCCATAAAGAAGAAATTAGTACTGGTTGGTTCCAGGGACGGATTAGAAAGTGTTTTAATAAACTTATAGCTTCCAACACAATCGAACTAAAATAAATTAGTAACAACTAAATTTTAAGAAGTCTATTTGTAATCAAAGTCCGATATCCAGAGGCACTGTCCTCACTTTGTACCAAACCTGAATCCGGACAATTAACGCATGCTCAAAGCTAAGTTTCATTTTGAACTCCCTCAAATTTACAAAAACAACATATAGAGCATTGACGAGTCTATGCGAACAAAGTCTGAAAGGTAAAGGTTCATACAAGAATGTAAATCTTTGAGAAATATATTTTGCTGAAAAGTTGTTTTCCGAAATTCATACTTGTGTATTAGCAAATGTTGCTTGTGTTTCTTTTAATTACCTTCCGTTAAAATAGCCACAATTCATAAATATTTGGACTGATTTTACTATACCAATTTTATAAAGAAACTTTTATGTGTGTGTGGACAACCATAATTTTAGAAATGAAAAAAAGTATTTTATTTACAGATCACATGTGGAGAGTCCAATAGGAAGAAAAGAAACGCTGACTCCAAGAACATTCTTGTTCTTACTGCAAAATTACCAGTTACAATTCCTAGCAACGAAAGTTTGTATACAGCGGGGAAGAGGTACAATACACTTCTAGACAGCGTAAAGGATATTCTAACTAAAGACGTTGAAGCCATCTTCGGTAATACGACCGTCTCTCAAAAGGACTTTGTGACAAAGGGATTGCAAATAGAATGTCCTAAAGGTTCAGTGAAGTCGGAACAAAGCTGGGACTGCAGTAAGATAATTTGATTTTATTGAGTCATTGACGGTTTAGTGTGAAAATAATCTTTCTTTTTAGTCTGGTCATTTGAGTTTTCCTTTAAGAAATTTTAGTTTTGAAGTTCGATTACCTTTATTCATTTTTGTTTCATATACCTACCTTCCTCCGTTTATAGAATTTTTACAACTCATATATATGCGAATTTTGAAAAGAAGAAACAACGAATTTAATTAATTAAAGAATTTAGATTTAATAACAGACTGGTAAAACGGCTTTAAAACATTTCGAAAATGAAGAGAAAAACTTAAAATCTATGTTGAAAAGTAAAATGATATACCTCGATAAAGGTAATGTGCTTTTGTGCGTTCTGTATTCGAATATTAATAACTAATTTTCAGTTGACTGTCCTGAGGGTACGTTTTATACAAGTTGGTCGGATTCACCTAAATGTGAGGTTTGTAGAAAGGGAACATTTCAAGACAAAGCGGCTCAGCTGTCCTGCGTACGTTGTCCACTTGGAAAAACAACACATGGTGTTGGGGCGACATCTGTTCATGATTGTGAAGGTAATAATTTCAAATGAAAAAATCAAAGGTGACAACTTTATGTACAAATTTAGCCGACTTATTTTCATGCTGTGAAAGCAGCAAAACACGCGAAACAATGAACGAACACGAGTGACAGTGAACGAACACAATTGACAATGAACTTGTGTACGTGACAATGAACTTACACTCGTGACAATGAACTTGTACACGTGGCAATGAACGAACACGCATGACAATGACGAAATATGTTATCAAGTGGAAAAAAATATTTGCGTGATAAAGTTAACCATATCTTAGGTTTGTTTTATTGCTACAATATTACATGTGTTTAATCACACAATTATAATTTCTATTTCTACACCAGATGCATGTTTACCAGGAACATATTCCTACGACGGCCTCTTACCATGTTCTCCTTGCGAACAGGGACATTACCAAACATCTTATGGGCAGACATTTTGCCGGCCATGTCGTGGCTCAAAGTCTACATTAACATTTGGTGCGAACTATGCTTCAGATTGTGAAGGTACTAATGATGTTATGTTGTTTAAACACAAGTTATTACATGAATTTAAGCAACTTCTGTTTATGTTTCTTTTGTTTATAATTGCTTTTTAGAAATCCAAGGATGCTTTTGATGCGATAACATACATCGGTAGAATTCTTAAAAAGGCATCGCAAGAAAATTCAAACTTCTGATAATTGAAATAACAAAGAATGAATAGGATAATTCGGAAGCAGGAACGATGATTTATTTAAATTTAATGTGCAAAGTGTTTTTACAACACAATTACCGTTTGCTATTTAACAAGAAAGTGATCACCATCAAACTGTGTTCTTACATTTAACTATGTTCTTACAGATTTTAATATTCAGTTGATTTAACTACATACTTACAGAGACTAATATCCAATCGATTTAACTACATACTTACAGATTTTAACATTCTGCTGATTTAACTACGTTCGTACAGAGTTTAATATTCAGTTGAATAGACTATGTTCTTTTAGACTTTTCATTCCGAAGATTTGTCTATTTTCATGCTATTTAGTTGATTTAACTATGTCCATACATACTTTGATATTCAGTTGATTCAACTAAAACTTACAAAGTTTAACATCAGTTGATTTTAACTACATACTTACAGTTACAGTATCAGTATGTTCTAGTATGTTTTATATGTTCTTTCAGAATTTGACATTCAGTTGATTGGTGACGACCAGTCAGAAATACATATGCAAACCAATGTAACAATTAAAGAGTTCACACTATCATTCTGGTATCAAAACACGGTCACTAACAACTCGAGTCATGACAAATATCCAACTATAACATTATCCAATAACAGAAACGATGCTGTCTGGATATGGGAAGGACTGAGCACTGTAATAAAGAATAAGAGGTATGACACATTCTGTTTGTCCGTCCATCTGTCGGTTGGTGTCCGTAGGATATTTTTTTCTGGATATCAAAGGTTAAGATCGGTTTCTTAAAGGCATATTTAAGTGATAACCTTCTTTAGAATTTGCTTGCCATTGGGCGTATATTTCCCCGCCTCAGCGAAGCTCTTGTTTTGTGTAGGATTTGATATCAATTCAAACGAAATTTAATATATTTTCATCGAATGTCAGTTGAATCGGAATTGACTTTTTAAAAAAGCGATTTTTAAAAAATAAATAATTTCTTAATAATAAGTGCTTGCCAGATACGATTATGTGGAATAATCTATATTTTTCAGTATTGGAAGTACAGTTAACTTCGGTCTTCCCGACACACGATGGCACTATATCACCTTATATAACAGTGGTAAATGTACGGTATCAGTGTCTATAGATGGTATGGTTTTACCTGTAGAGGATACTATCGGAGCTTGCACAGACGTAGATTTCAACTCTGTTTCTATAACTGCAGGTATTATATAGTTCAATGGAAAAAAATACTCTACTTTTCTGTATCTGAAGTGTATTAACTAAATCTGTTTAGCATACTGAGTTAAATATAAGCATCACTTTAACGCGTCATAGCAACTTTTTATGTAAAAATCAATTATAGATATTTCATAAATATTTTTAGTATCTTCTAGGAATTCAAGTATTTTATTCATAATTCAAAGAAATAGACATATTTTATATGCGTTGATATTTCAAAGGCAATACAAAAGTAATATTAAACTAGTGTTTACTTTAATCGTATTTTTTCTTAATCTTCCATAAAAAACAGAAAGATATGTGTACTATAAATTGTAAATACTCATTTTATTTCATCTCTCAATATCTCATTTATAAGTATATGATAAATGGATATATTTAATAAATATATTTTATTCAGACAACGAAACTAGTGGAAGTATCTCACAGCTTAATATATGGCATGGTAGACATCAGACAGGATATAAACATAGATGTTTTACAAATGATGTTGGCGATGCTTTCTCCTGGAAGGCCATGGAAGAAGCTGAATTCACAGGAGCATATATGGATATTCCCAGCCAGTGTGATGGTATGTTTTAGATATGCTCCATTATCTATAAAATAATGCTACTTATCTGTTTTCTTATTTGCATACATGTATTGTATTGAATATTCTTACATAAAAACTGCGAACGTAGTTAAACATTAACGTAAAGAAAACATCTCGCACATTTTTAATATGCATGAATCGGGGCGAAATGTGAAAGCAGCTTAATGCCACAACGGCCCGATGTGTTTATTATCAAAACAAAATTGTCAAATGACATCATACACGCACATGGAAAGCATGGCACAAGCAATGACTTCTTTATAAGAAATACAGCTAACGAAACGCTGAACGTGTACTTTAAGCGCTACTGCTTTACATGCTTGGGCTTTAAATGCGTTATCGTGCCTCTGTAGTTGTTAAATTGAATATATATATTGCTATATTGAATGGAATCACGTCTGAAATTGTTTTCTTTAATATTTATAATGACATTATTGAATATATTGAATATATATCGTTTTCTTTCAGAATATTGCCAATATGCTTAGATGCAAAACTTTGATATAGAACTATTAAACAATTTGTGATTCCTTTACTTTTAATATGTAAACTATTCAACAATCAGATAATGTATGCCAACAGATTTCGACAATTGTGTTTCTTCGCCTTGTCTCCATGGTTCATGTACTGACGTGCTACACGGGTTCACATGTACTTGTGATAAAGGATATCGTGGAACTCAATGTGAAGTAAATATTGATGATTGTGAAGCAAATATTTGCATGAACAATGCAACATGTATTGATGACGTCGCAAACTACTCCTGTTCATGTACATCTACCTTCACTGGACAGTATTGTGAGATAGAAATGGGTAAATTACTTTTCTAAAAAACAAAACGTATAAAGACATTAGAGTTAAGATTACCTGAAATAAATTTGTCGCTCTACTTTTTGTTTTATGTTTTTTTCAAACAATATACAATGGACAAAATGTTGTTATTTATTTTAAACAGCTAAAGCAGCATGTCTCTTCCAAATGAAAACTTGAAAATTGTCCTTTTAAAATACCAGTATGTACAGATTAAATAAGTCAATAATATGAAATTACTTCTTAAATGCAGTATATAGATATGTCAAATATACATAGGTAGCCATTATAAAGTGGAGATGGAGATGGAAATAATGGTTAATGTCATATTTTTATATATCAAAATATGTTGCTAGTGTAATGGATTGTAAAAATGAATACATTGCTTTAATCGTTGATAAAGTGTTCTTAATTTAAATTTCTTCAAGCGATTCTTGCTAATCTAGAGTCTGTTATTTTAAATTTTTGATAAGACATTCGTAATATTGACCCGCTATTGGTCAGTTAGTATTAGCCACTAGCTGATAAGCCTTGCCTAAATTCACCTGGCATCACCTCATTGTAGTATCATTAGTAAATAGATTTAGAAACCAAGAGCTGCGTTGTTTAATTTTTTTACCCATACTGCCCAATAACTATAATATAGCAGACATTACATTGGCAACGAGGATGGGAGCCGAACCCACGCGGTACAACCTTATTCCTCTATATCAGGCGTTGTTTAATGTATATTTCAATCTTATAGTGTGCATTTTTTATACGTATATTAAGTGGATGGTGAATGGAGCGAGTGGGGAAACTGGTCTGACTGTTCTACAACATGTGGTGATGGAGAAAGAACAAGAAAGCGTCTGTGTAACAATCCTGCACCTGATAATGGCGGGGAAGATTGCCATGGAGACGCTCTTGATTTTATAAACTGTAACAACACCGACTGTCCAGGTAATGTTTGCAGCATAAATAAATATTATAAGGTATCTTCATCGTTTTGCTGTTTTAATTTGTAAATTACTATGCATTTGATTTTAAAATAATATAGTGCCTTGACGTCCTTTCATAGAAATGGCAAATAAGCGTTTTGTAATGTTGTAATAATGGATTTATAACCTGTGAAATGCTTATCACCTGAAGAAAAGAAAGCAAAAATCACTGAACATATGATATAATTGTTCAGTATAATTTTCCTACTTTACTGCGGACCTCAAACATCCCAGGAGTGGAACTTTCAAAATGACGAAAACCCTGACAGAAAGAAAAAACAGATGATATAATCGTTCTATTTTCTTTTTCCTTCTTCAGTATGTCCTGAAATACAACCTCCAGGAAATGGATCTATAGATTGTGTGAATGATACAGATAGTATTAACTGTACAATGTCTTGTGATGACGGTTTTGACTTCGATATAGAACCTCTTCCACTATATTACTGCGGACCTCAAACATCCCAAGAATGGAACTTTCAGAATGACGAAAACCCTGACAGAAGGATACCAAGTTGTGTCGGTATGGAAACAAGTTTTAAAGCGGCCTTAAGCTTTTATTTTCGATTGGAAGAAAAAAAACAATTCTTAAATGTTTCAAACTAAGTATTTCATGAATTTTATCTGGAAAGTGTATTATATAATTGTTAAGCCTTCTTAAAAACAGCGTTCCGAGAACTATTTATAACGCGTTAGTGACGTTTTATTTAAATTTAAAGAGCGGACCGGTAGATTAGAGATATCGAGGGTTTTTGTTTATGTTTATGTATTTTATTGTCGGCAGTTTTAATTCTTTTGATTTGACAGTAATATGAAACGATTTATCTAAAAATAGTATATTTAACCTTTAGAAAAGCTGAAGGTCGCTTTAACTTGAGAAAAAAGTAAAATCTTCTTCTATAACCAAGCCCTATCAAAAAAGGGCATATGATCTTATGTTCGTATATAAATAATAAGAAACATAAAGTTAAACTAGTTTGCGAAGCAAGTCAATAAACATTTATTTTAGAATATGCTAACAGCATTTGTAACCAAACCTTGTTGGAAAAATGTGTGTTGGTATGAAAACTGTTTTGGTTTGATACTGTTAAAAGAAAGAGTCAAATGTATCATCAAAACCTCCTCACAATTGCCCTTCTGTTTTCTAAATTAATGATTCCACGTTGCCCAAAACTGCAAACATAAGAATGTTGCAGGGTTGGCTTGATTTAGCCTTTTCACAAACGTAAATTGTACATGCCATTTAAAACTAAAATCGTAATTACTGTCTTTTTTAAAGCAAATCAATGAATGACTAATGTTTGCTTCATTTGCAGAAATAAAAGTACCAGAAGAGATGACGGTGATGTACTCTGCACATTATGAAGATCTTTATTGTGCAAATCAGGACCTTGAAGACTTTGCAGTAAAACAGATAGATCTCAGAGTGAACATGATGCTGTCAAATGTAGCATGTTTAGTACAAAACACGTGCTCGTTGAATTACGTAAAGACAATTGATTGTGACAGTAAAAGTAAAGATCGAAGGCGACGCTCTACTGGAACTACAGCCGGCTTCAGTTTACAGATAAAAACTAATCCAACTGAAGGTATGGAAGAAATGGATTTCGATAAATGATATATTGCATCAAATGGTATGTTGCATCAAAGTTTGGGGACCTTTCTGTTGAAAATGTGTCATGGTTAAATCGTATACATATACATATGTTTGACTATGATACAAGTAAAAGAAAGAGCATCGAAACATGAGGCTATCCAATTAGTACGGGGGGGGGGGCGTAGTTCCCGAGTATTAATCAGATTGCCGAGTGTTTTGATGTTCTTTCTCTTTTGTATCATAGTCAAACATAAAAACACGTTCCTTGTCACAATATGGAACCCCAGAAAAAAGTACTCGGCAATCTGATTAATACTCGGGGCTACGCCTTCTCGTACAAATCAGATAGCCTCTTGTTTTTACTAAACTAGATTGGTGTACGATCAGCAGTATTTCCATAAGAATTTCAAATATTATAAAAACAATATATAAATATATCGTTGAGATGTTGTAATAAATAATTGCTTGAAATAAAATGTTAATTAAGTTCTAAGAGACTAAATATGAACACTGCATGATGAAAAAATATGTTTATTCTGGAACATTTTAATATCTGCTGTATAAATATATGAGCCGCAGTCTGATCAGGATTCATGCTGTTCGCTATAAGTTTCTCTACTTGCAATAGGGTTTGTAAGCGAACAGCATGGATCCTGATCAGACTGCACGGATGAGCAGGCTGGTCTGGATCCATGCTGGTCGCAAACGCACTATGTTGGTTTTGTCGTGACGCGGCACAATATGTTATATCGGTTCACGTATCTCAAGCTTGCCAACAACATCCATATGTAATTTTTTCATAGTTTGTTGTTATGCCTGATACTAAAGACTATCAACGTATTCTTATCGAATTACAGACCTTATATTATTGACTAATTCACTTAATATTGTGCCTTAAGAGAAACATATATATGTATTCTCCAAATAAAATCTAAAAAATATATGATATTAGATAAGAAGACAGAGGTTTTAAATCCTTAAAATCAACACTAGCCTTGTTTGCTGTTAAATAATGATACATTTACAAATGAAAGTCATTCAAGCTGTTTCTATTTTAGGAAATCAAAATGAAACCATGCGAGACCTTGAGGACGCTTTTAAAAACATCCAGAATGCAGCAGATTCCGGTCATCTCACAGTTCAAGTTCTTGATGATGACTATGAATTGAGAAGTAATTCTACTGAAATACAAGGTGACGTCAAGTGTGGACCTGGACAAACAAAAGTCAAGTTTTATTGCGGTATATTTACATGTTTATCTGTTCACGTCATTTGCACTGTTGGATACGTGCACGTATTTGCTTTCGCTTATCTATATGTATCTATTTTGGTTTATTAAAATGAATTGCTAACATAAGGCATTATACAGACCAACACAGCATATTTGCAAATATTGCATTCTCTAATTTTATAAAACATAATGGCAAAGTAGTTTATATACAAACAATTTACATGTACAACTTTCTGTTGTTATTGCAGTTCCATGTGGAAAAGGTTCATATCTGAATATAGATATCTGTAAACCATGTCCAGTAGGAACTTATCAGTCACTTGAAGCACAATCTAGTTGTGTGAACTGTCCAACAGGAAAAAGTACCATAGGAATTCAGTCAACAACTATTAATGAATGCACAGGTACTTTGAAATTCTATCTTATATATTTTGACATTGTTTTACTTGTTTAAAGATATTGTATGAGGATAAGTCTTGCAATTACAACTAGCGACCTGGCGGCATAAAATAACCAGCCTTGCGGCGTGAAATTTGCGGCCCAACGGCTTAACGGCTATATATGAACATTATAGCCCCTACTTGTAATACCTTGTCATTCCAAATGAGAAAAAATTGGCATGCATCTTAACTAAAGATATCAAAAAGGCCTCTTCTTTTAATGCATAATCATTTCAAATCAGAAATAAAAAGATTTGGGTATGCATCTTAAATAAAGATATTAAAAATGATCTAAACAGTACCAGGTTATATGCATCAATAAATTAATGTTTCGTTTTAAAATGTATTTAAGCAAACGTTCGAAAACACACGCGCTTTTCGTTTCCATATACATGAGAAATCCACTTATTTCTTACCTTATTTTCAGTGAATGTTGTAGTGCCTCTTGAGGAAGGATTAAAAGGTAACATCTTTCTTCAAAAGATTCATTTATAAGAAATTTCCAATTCCTGTAAAGATATTGAATTACTTAATATGGTGTAATGAAGTATATAACGATAATATAAGCACAATTTTAAAATCTAATATATACATTACATGTATATATTCCATAGATATACGTAAACATGCTTTTCATTTAAAGGAACCACTTTTTCTGCGTCTGAACTACAAAAATAAAACAACAACAAAAAACAACAACAAAAACCCTGACTTTATTTCCAAAATAATTGACAATTGTATTTATGTAAATGAAATATACATTTTGCTGGTGAAATAAATTCTATGTAATGTACATGTTTGTATTTCATTTTTGTATTTTGAATACTTTTACGCTGATGTACACGTGTGTTATCAAAGCAGAATACTATTAAGATGAGAATTTATAGCAAGCAAACTGAATACATTTAATTTAAAATTCTTCCTACTTTTCACTTTCAAATATCATATTTGTATGATTTCAAAGACAGGAAGCGAGAAACAAGCATAATTCAATAAAAAATTTGACGAAATAGGATAGGCAATAAAATCGTACGGCCATTGTACTCATTGAATTTGGTTCGGCCATTGTACTCGTTTTTTAAAAAGATGCACAACTTCGTTATGCAACTTTACAAAGGATGGAAATTGTTCTTGACGGGCAAACTTCCAATTGTGCACAAGATGTCTTTGCTAATTGTGCTCAAAATGCGTTTCTTTTACTGAAACAACGTATTTTAGTACCTGTTCGGCCATTGTACTCATCACCCAAAACAACTTTTTCGACTTTCAGGCCTAAACAGAGACAGCTACAAAGTAACCAATAACAGAACAGTACATGTTTTTTTTATACAGGGGTTCCGTGCGGCCTAGTTTTTCATATAAATTTAACGTTAACTGTATGCTTACCTCAATTTCACTGCTTTTACCGAACGCCTAGGCCGCCATTTTATGAGCCCATTGTACGATTTTGGTCACGTGATCATCCGCAGTGAAAATTGTTTTATTCAACGAGTTCAATAAATTCAGTAGTGAACCTTCACGAATATAATATTCTTTTTATCACAAACACAAAATAAACACTGTTTAAAGTGAAAAGAATTATTTTACATTGACGCAGCTATAGTGTAACGCTTACTTACACTTATGTTTTGTATATAACGCAAATGACGTCTCGTCAAAATCAATTATTTACAGAGTCGCAAAAGCGGCACGGGTATGTGATAAAACATAATAATCTCATTTTTTTATATTCTTTATTTCAATATTTAGAAAAGCTTTTTTTCAGTTCAAGTTTATGTATGCGTTCTCTTTTAATTTATTATGTTTTATGGATTTAAGGTAATTACTAAATGAAATCATTTGACAAAATGTATGTTTTTTTATGAAAATTGTATGTATATTGTAGTCACTGGTATCATAGTTGGGTGTGTATGTGCTCTCGTTGTCATAACAGTAGCCATATTTGTATACAGGAGATACAAGTAAGCATTTTAAACTTACCTGTCCTGTCCTTATTATAGAAATAAAATTAAAGGCTCATTAAGCCACGGGATGTTGTCGCTTTTCTTTCATCAAAGTCTGGTATCTGGTTACAGTTTCCAAAAAGTTATGACATGATATGAAAGTTATATGACCATACAAACGAACTACCTTTTGATTCCTTTGCTCTTTAGCAACTGAGGAATATAGTTTTTTTCATATGGAAAGTAAAGATACTACATTTTGTATTTTATTTACATTTTGCTATCTTTACGACTCATAACTGCACATTCAGCACTACTTTCTTTAGTTGCCGAATTTCTAACATGATTAAATCCATTAATATTTAACACATGTTTGACCTTTCTAAAGAATCAAAGAAATACCGATAATGGGGCATAATGGGCCTTCAAAAAAGCATAAGTATAAGGAACGAGTTTTCAACTTTATTCAGAACTAGGCCATATTTAGACACCAGTGTTTTGCATATATCAAAGAAACTGATATACACAAATATGGTATTAATTTACGGCATCGGCGACACCTCGCCAATATCAATAATCAGTAAGAAAAGAATATTGATCGAAATGACATTTGTGGTCACTTCGAAATTAATAAACGCAGGACTTTTTTCTTTGCGTGTTATGAAAGGGGCATCGAAAAATATCTAACGGAACTGGCATTTATGAGCTTTTTACATGTATATATTGATAAAAGAGATTTAGATATTCTATGGGAAACACAAATTGTCGAGAAAATGGGACTCATGCCAATGTTGTGTCATGTTTCAGATCTACAAGACCAAAACTCATTGAGGTATCAGATATTAACATGGTTACTCGGCAAAGGTCCAGTCTTAGCCAAAAAACTAGCGATCATGGTCCTAAGAATAAACATTTCCAAGTGACTTCCATCGCTTGTCAACCAAACTCGTCTCAAATGCCACAACTTGACTCCGGAAATGGAAGGATCACTCCTGAAACTAGGACAGGTTATCACACGAGCAGGTCGAACACGTTTGTATCTGAAGATGGAAAAGTTTTTCATAGTAAACCTTGGAGATAGAATGTTATTGCGTCATGTAATTGACGATTTAATTGATCAATGACGTCATTCCCAATCGAACTTAACGTTAATGGATAAATTACGGATGCTGAACTTAATAAATAAAAAATCATTGACTCTATTTTGTTGTAGCCGACTAGTGTAAACTGATTAAGGCTTTTGAGTGAGTGAGTGAGTGAGTGAGTTGGTGAGTGAGTGAGTGAGTGAGTGAGTGAGTGAGTGAGTGAGTGAGTCTTTTTTATAGTGACAGGTGTTTATGTTAAAACAATAACATAAATAATAAAACAAACATCCCATTCAATGGGTCTATAAGTCATTTTTAAAATAAAAGTATTTCAAATTATATTCATATTTTATTATGTATATCAGTCTATATGTTGCGGATTATATTGTATTATATAACAAGGGGTGATATATTTTCTGACACTGAACAAAAACTAATAAAACTTGATAATTCAAACAATAACTTGATAAAAAATTACATTTAAACTTGACGTGTAAAAAACTATATATCTGCTCAACGAATGTCTATGTCATTTGTACATTGATAGATATTCATCAATTTCCAGATATTTTCAGAGATTTATTTTAAAACGTACTGAAGGTGTTCCATTCACAAATCATGACACAAACAAACAACGTGTACAACAAAACACGACTTCATGAGTACTTTAATTCTTTCAATAAGACAACAATTAAAGTAATAGATATTCAACATTGAGATTCTATCCTTCGCATTATGCACAGTACA
Source organism: Ruditapes philippinarum (assembly GCF_026571515.1). Classification (NCBI taxonomy): domain Eukaryota; kingdom Metazoa; phylum Mollusca; class Bivalvia; order Venerida; family Veneridae; genus Ruditapes; species Ruditapes philippinarum. The sequence continues at coordinate 15,067 of NW_026853469.1, forward strand.
ACAACCAATATCAATGTTAGTCGTGAAAAAATATAACATAAAACTACCGGGTAATGACTTTACCAGTGATATATCAATTGTATCTGTGTTAATGCAAAGGTCATTTATGACTGAAGGTCAAGTACAGTCTGGTCAACTAATTGGTCGTTTGAGATCAAGTATGAAGTGAAACATGTATTAAGTTACTTTTACTTTGGTACAGATGTTTTGTTTTTGCTGTGTGTTCCAAGATTACTCTTTTAGTAGCAGAAGGCACCAAATCCAAACTACTAAGTAAATTGAAGTAAAGAAGTATTTTAATAAAGTAAAAATGTTATTTCAGTGACATATGTATGAAAATTTTTAACTGGTAATGAAACTAATGATGAATAATTTAAAGGTCCTGTATGTGGTAATTGATGTTGTATACACATGTACATGCATAATGTATATGTATATAATTATGCTTATAAAACAATTTTCAAACATCGAAGAATATGTAAAATATGTCCTGCAAATATCTGTGCACATTATATGTAATCATTAAAATATATGCATTCTTTTTTTATTGACAAATTTAACTTAGACTTTATAGAAAATAAATCTCAAATTACCTTCCCTTATTTACATGAAATGTTAAATTCAGTAATATCTTTATAAATAATGCATTATGGGACTTACAATATTGATAAATTTTAATTTGAGCATCATATATATATATAGTTGTGATATAAAACCATAAATATTGAGTTACAGGACTTTTAACATTACACCCGGCAAAGCCAGCTTTAACATATATTTTCTGGTCCTTCGCAATAATTTCTTCCAAACTTTGAAGTGTTGAAAAATCGGTGTGTGACCGATGTTGCACTTTTTGATTATCGTTCGTGTACAGGCTCAATCAAAACGAGTTTTCAAATATATAAACATTAATAATATTCACACATAAAGATATAGAGAATTTGAATTAGGCTTTAAACCAAACATTAGTGGCTCAACTTAGTGCAACTTAATTAATGTTTATCAATCAGCATTCTTTAACATTTCATCATATAACAAGCTGATAGAAATTATGAGTGTAAGCAGATTTACTTTTAAACAACAACAATTAAAAAACAACATTTATTTAAAACACACGTATTTACAAATAAAGAAAACACATACAAGAAAAATTCTGGCACATTCTCTAGATAAAAATCTGGGAAAAGACGACTGAGCTTGCCTTAGAAATGATTTTATTATTATTTCTCAATAAATTCTTAATTTTGGTGTACATTTATAGAATCCAAATATTACTCATTGGCCAATTACTTGAATCCAACTTTTTCATCTTTTGCTTTTTGGCAATAAGTACAGTCATAGTGAATACAACCGTTTATATAGGGCCATATAGCCGGTCAAGAATCGATATAGCTAATAACATATTCGTTAATGTCACCTACATTTTATACATGTGTTTTGAGAAAAAAAAATATGAACTTAAAATTTTACAAGTGCACAGCCATTTTTTCCCGTTTACCTCGTCTCCGTTTAAAGCTACATGCCTCCAGATGAGTCAAAATATTTCAATAAAATCAAACTTAAGAAAAAATGTACTAAAATTTTAGGAAATGTGAAAAGATTCAAGATTCAAGTAATCTTTTAAAGGTTCTGTGCGATTAATGACTGATTTTTCAGTATTTACAACTATATTTCTACTGCGTTACTAACGCACAAAGGGCTTGTTATGCATACTTTGACCACTTTTTAGCAATTTACGCGGGTTGTAAATGTGTAAATTGTTTCCATTAGTTACTTCACAATATCAAACATTCAGATACATTTTCAAAATTTCATGAAAATTAGCATGAATCTGGAAGCGTGCTGCTCCATTAATATATTTTGGTATGTAGTTAATCATCCATTATACATGCATTAGCTCATTATTGTTTCGCTAGAGTTCACCTCACAAGCGTTTAATGTCCATTAATGTATACTAGGTCGGTAGTTAATCACTATATATTTCCGTTACTGTATAGAAAGAGTTCGATCGTTCCCCTCGCCGTCGTTTATTCTCCATTAATGTATTTTGGTTGGTAGTTAATCATTATATATGTTCATTACTGTTCTGCAAGAGCTCACCTCGCAGCCGTTTAATTTCTAATAAAGTACTGGTCGGTAGTTCTTCCTCACATTTTGATAAAAACGATGATAGCCGTCTAGAGTGATTGTTCCTTGAACGCCATCTTTCTTCAGAATGACGCCCTCCAGGAGATGGTGAAGGCTTTTGACCGTTGCTGGAGAAAGAGGATTTTTCTATGGCGCACGTATCGTTGACTCTACCAGTAGCAGTGCAGAAACTTTTTCGTCTATATGGATCGAGTTCTGTGGGTTTAGAGAGATGAGTTTTTTGCGTTAAGATTTCAATGCTTTTCTTCAGTTCACTGGTTGCGGAGGCTAAACTATTGAGAGTATTGATTTCACCATTCTCTGCCTTTTGCTGTTTGAAAATTTGTTTGGGTAAAATTCTGTCTTTGTTAAGAAGGATTCGACCAACATCAATGCTATGCCTCTTTCCTAAATTCGAGTAGCTTTTTAACGTCACAGTGTTATGAACAATGTTTTCAATAGAAAGTGTATTGTCCATGATAGGTTCACACAAATCGTTGTTATCAACATTGGCATCATTACACTTGCTATCATCAGTTTGTTGTTCTTTACTTCCTACACTGTATGTATTCGGCTTTTTATCATAATGCTCAGATGAGTCTTTCCTCCTTTTTGACTGTATTGTCTGTTTGCCTGCAGTTCTTAAGGGAGGTAACACTGATCTGGCTGACTTTTTGTTGATATTGTTTTGCTCCAGTTCTCTTCCATTAGAAAACGTTGATCTGAACTCTGAAGAGTTTGACATTGGCACTAGTTGCTGCACTTCTTCTGGTGTTACAATTATTCTTGGCAAATGATTGAATGCACTGGGTGGCCTTGCTGAGATCTGTGATTTCGGTCTAATGTCTGTGCTAGGTGACCCACACTGTTTTGAATGTGACAACACATTTGAACTTGCTTGTAGCATTCTAGATGGTGATAAATTAGATATTATTGGCGATTTCCGAACCTCTGGTGATACAGATCTTGACGGCGATACGTCTTGTCTCCGGACCTCGGGTGATATAGACCTTGATGGAGATACATCGTGGCTTAACGGCGATTTCAGGACCTCGGGTGATATAGACCCTGATGGAGATACATCGTGGCTTAACGGCGATTTCCGGACCTCGGGTGATATAGACCTTGATGGAGATATATCGTGTCTTAATATCGATTTCCGGACCTCGGGTGATATAGACCCTGATGGTGACACGTTGTATTTAAACAGTGATTTCCGGACCTCGGGTGATATAGACCTTGATGGAGAAACATCGTGTCTTAATAGCGATTTCCGAACCTCGGGTGATACAGACCTCGATGGTGATACATTGTATTTTAACAGAGTTCTTTGAACCTCGGGTGATATATACCTTGAAGGCGAGACATCGTTTCTTAACAGCGATTTCCGAACCTCGGGTGATATAGACCTCGATGGTGATACATCGGGTGAAAATGATACCCTCTTGTCTGCTGATGTTGGTGATTTAGATGGTGATATTTCAGTTTTTAATATCGATTTCTGTTCTTCCGTTGATTTTTCACACATGATTGAAGTTGTCAGTCTGTGTTTCGACGAAAGAGACGAACGTCTACATACCGTTACTGGTGTCTGTTTCTGTAATGCCGTCTGCGTGATTATTTTATCAGGTTCTGATTGATTTCCATTTCTTTTGGGTACATCTGTTTTTGTTCCACCAGCCGACTCATTGGGTCCATTCCGAATGTAAGCGTCTTTTCGACTACGACCTTTTGTCGCGAGTCGCGATTTATCCGACATATCGACAACCGGGTGTTTGCTTTCTTTAAATAATGTAGAATTATATGAACTTTGTAAATCCATTTCACTATTATTGAATCCTTGAATACTTGAATCCTGAACTGAGTTTCGACGACGTTTAGGTCCGGCATTGACTGTTTTTTCAAGTCTACACATACTTTTACTGCGGCTTTGTTTCACTTCTTTAGGATCCACAAAGTTTGAATCATTTTCATTTACATCAACATTTAATGTATCTCTTTGCTCATTTAAAGACGATATAACACTATGGAACTCCTTTGACATCTTTGTAAAAGGCTCAGTTGATTTCATCCTCTCAAAATGTTCCATCCTTTTTTTCTTTTTTTTTTTTAAATTCTTTTTATGTAGTTAATGCAGTTATCCGCTATGTTGAATATCGATAAGGTTTATAATTAACTCTGTATATAGAGATGTTTAATGTTTGTGATTTCAAATCACAGTGTCATTTCTTTTTGTATTTGTTTCTTTTTTGGATCATATATGTGTGACTAACAATGACAGGGATCATATCGTGGCATTTATATAATTTTATCTATAATGTATTGGTAATTTAACAAAAGAATATGTCCACTCTAAGAATTAAATTTACCAGCTTTTACAGTAGATATCGCAGTGTGACAAACTTGCCGCCACATTTTGTTAAAGTCAACTTACTTTTATACATGTATAAACAAAATTTTATATATATTTTATCAATATTTTTATTATTATTTTTAATCTTTTGCAACATTAGAACATAAAGAAACATAATAGCAAATAACGATTTAACGAATAAAATATCATTTCATAAAATTAATATTTTGATTTGAATTGAATAAAAAATATGGACAATGATGTGTAAGTTAAGACATAGGTCACAATCATAAAAAAACACAGATAAGATTATGGCTATAACAAACCAAAAACAACCAAAACACAATATAACCAAGAGGATAAAAATCTTTCTAGTTCTAAAGATTTAGGAAAAAAGGGTTACTTGGTTTGATTAACCATTGGATGGCAGGTTTGGACGGGGGTTGATTTTGTTTTGTTTGTTTGTTTCATTTTACGCCTTTTTTCAACAGTATTTCAGTCATATAGGCGGGTAGTTTCCTAACCATCGTTCCTGGAGAGTTACACCAGTACTAGACTACCTTCCTCACTAAACTACCAAAGCATCTCCCGGGGATCGAACTCACGCCAGAGAGGTAATTAAGACGGGGGTTGTGTAGTATTGTCCGTCCGGTACATGACTGTCAAAGTTAGGTGTGGTAGAAAAAATATATCTATTAATACTCATTATAAACATTAGTACCACGTACGTTTTGGTAAAAATTGTAAGCACGATTATCAAAATGTCAATCTTTCTTTCATATAGATAGTTAAGAAGTAAAGAAACATTCAAATGAAAATAATGCTTTATACTCTTAATTATCACAAGTCTAGAACTGCTAGTTATAAATGTCACAGTTTTTATAACAAATTTGGATAAATGTCCGATTCTAATTCTATAATAAGAATTTAAACGCGGAAAGAATTTGTACTACATGTATATGATAGTAAACCTTTTTAAAGGTCCATTATGCTTCAGAAATGCTCTCATTTTTATTTCTCGAAATCCTTTTATATTTGGTATCTTGTTACAGTTTCCAAATAAAAATCATTCGCTATATATAGATGAAATGTCTTTTGCTTCTTTTTGTCTGTTTGGTAATTTTTATATTTAAAGTGATTTACTATTTTGTATAGAAATCAAAATACTACTTTGCTTACATTTTGCAACCTGTACGACACATTTCTGCATGTTCAGCTTTACTTCTTTCAGTCGTTAAACACCCAACATGCTCTTAATCCATGATTAAAACATTCTTTAATACATGTTTGACATTTCTAAAGAATAAAAAAAATATGGATGTATGGGGCATAATGTGCCTTTAAGTGCCCTTTTCATTTATTACACCTTAGCATTTACTGAATATGCAGGTAAAACGATATTTATCTTCAATATTAAAATCATAACAACACAAACAATCTATGTCTTAACAACGATCAATCATTTTAAATTCTTACAAATCTACCAGATTTGTTGTCTAAAGGCTAATTAAGTGTATGGCAAAAGGGGTCGGTGATCTGCATGATCGTACAGGTGTCCGTCTGAGAAACCAAGGTTCCTGGGCTCGAACTGTATTTAGGCGGACGACCATGTTTCCTTGTCATTATGACAACATCGTATTGGTAAGTTCCAAGAAGCGGAGTCGAGAGCGATTGAAATAATCTATGCAGCTTTCTTCACAACTAAAGGTCAAACAATGTTTGAAATTAACACATAACCATTTGACATATCGTTTTAGAATCACTATAAGTAAGGCGAGTTATGTTCCGATATAATTCATCCATGTTTTCATAGTCTTAAAATGCGGTATCTTAAAAGATATTATTATTTTAGACCATCTGTGTTTAAATTTATAGATATACTTTCTACGCAAAATAAAACTGTTTTAATTAAGTAATCAAAATATATCCAAGAATCTTTATCGTTGAGAAACACAATCATTAACTCTTAACACAACCGTATTGTTATTATCTTCTTGCTTAAAGTATGTCCTCTTAAATCTTTGTTTATTTACTCAAAAAAGTTGTTTATAACTTTTTCCCCCGCCTGCCATGTGACTATGTTAAATCAAATCTTTATTAACAAGACGATGTACATATGTATAGGTCTGTAAATAAAATTGTGTTCTGTTCTGTTCTATTTTCCATATATAATCATGTTTGTAGAGCCGATGATATATGTGACAGAAATAATAACAATGATGATGGTGCTGACGATGAGGATATGTCATGATGATGATTATGATAACATGATAATGATATTATATCTAATGATGATGATATTATAATAATTATGATGATGATATTAAAATGGTGATTGTGATGATTACATTATAGAATGATGATATTATAATGATGATCGCGATTACTTAATGATGATGATAATGATGATGATGAAATTATATTATGATGAATATACTATAATGATGATGATAAAGATGATTGTGATGATGATAATGATGATGATATTATAATAATAATGATGGTGATGATGATATTATATTATGATGAATATACTATGATGATGATGATGACATTGATAATGATGATGATGATATTATGATGATAATGATGATATCATAATGATTATGACGGTATTGTAACTGTGATGATAATAATGAAGATGATATTATAATATGATGACGATATAGGATTTAGAAGTCAAGTCAAATAAATTATATTAATAGTCAGATACAAAATAAACATCAGCATAAGCTTTAACTAGTGAGCTTTTTTCACGATTTTAAATGGTGATGATGATTATCGTGATGACGGTGGTATTCAAAGAAACCACATCTGCATAAGAGTATTGTGAGAAAGTAAACAATGCCCCATTAATTGTTACCACTTTCATTTAGCCTAATATTAGCATTTATATGGGCTACTAAAAGATAGCCGTAACTCAGCTGAATTATCAACTATTTTCCATATTAGACAATGATCGGCCAGGCGGGACAGGGCTAGCTGCGCGTTTCATAGAAAGTTTGAACTTATTTTTGCGTTTGAAAGAAAATTTCGTACATGACTCCTATGTTCATAGCAATGAAGATGAACAATTACACATTATCAATTAAATTATAGTGCAAGCCAGACAGTTCCACAGAGCTTTATATTTGTATATAAAGTCTCTGTTCTAATTAAATCAAGAGAATGGAATTAATTTAAAAAAATCTATTAAAGTGTTTGACTATAGTCTAGTTTAAAAAAAGGTTTATTGAAACATTCTCAAGACAAGTTAGTCCTAAAGCTCGCTTATGTCTTAAGATATAAATTAGGGTTTTCTATAAAACTCAGCCCAGAATAATTGTATTTGAATTTAGTGATGTTTAATCTATGAAAAGTTTTAGTGATGTTCGACCAAATATGTTTACCGGATGTTTAACCATTACCTTTTCAACGCATGCGCACATGATAATTTTTACGAAAATAATTAATCCGCAACCTAACGACGCACTACTTTCAAATGCGAATTTTGACTGATAATTAATTTAAATAATGGTATCTAACGTTCAAAATAAATAATATACTATTCCGTTACAATTTTTACGGCTTTGCATCGTTTTTGCAAAATTTCAAAAAGAATTGCTTTAGAACTATTTTACGAGATTTAATTTATCCTGTAGATGTTGTTAGGTCACAAAATGTCAAAATGGGATGATCGAGAAAGAACTTAAGAAATACTATGACATATACACATATTTATTCTCTAATTGAGAAGCTGTCCAAGAAGATGACATGTGAATCAGCAAAATGTTACTCTACGGCAATTTATACCACGATTATGGTGGTTTTATCCCTACAATTGGTAAGAATGTCATGCACGATTGTTTGGGTTCAAGATCTGTAATGTTTATGAAAATGAAGCTGATCACTAGGTGCATATATGATGATGTTTTTGTTGAACTTATTCAAGTTATTGTTAATTCATAAGAATTTTCTGTTTTTCCACCCGAAGAAATTCATTGATTATGGGTTGATCATTTTGAATTGTTAAGGCAGGCAGCCTGTATTGCTAGCCAAAAGTTCTAGCCGTACACAAGTCATGCATGACTAGCCTATAAGTTATAACACGGCATCAACTTTTGGCTAGCAGAAAGGCTATCCATTTAGTATTTTTTAAACAATATCAATATGTTATTAAATATATTTTTATTTTATTATTCAGGTAATATGAAAAAGGCAATGCCTTAAAGCAAGCTCGATTTACTTTTACCATGAAATAGTATAAAATAATCATTCATTTTCAGTTTACATTTTCCGTTTTAAAACTGTCATTTTGTATTTTATACACTGCTCGTGACATAATACATTTTTTGTAAAGTTGATTTTCCTTTGATCTATCAAATGAGTGAAATGGGGATATGATGCAGAAAACGTGTGCTGTCTCAATCATGATTAGCCTTGAACATTATTTTTAACCAGGTTTTCCGAAGGAAAAAACTGGTTATTAGATTGAGGTATGTCGGCGGGCGGGCGGGCAGGCGGGCGTAAACAATTTCTTCTGTGTGCAACTCCTCCTACATTTCTCAACGGATTTTGACCAAACTTTCACAGAAGCTTTGTCACCAAGTGCCCTGGCGCATATTGTCGGGGTTTTGCGATTAGATAATATTTGACCTAATTATGGCCCTTTGTTTTTTTTTCCTTATATAAAATATATAGTGAACAATTTCTTCTGTGCGCAACTCCTCCTACATTTCTCAACGGATTTTGACCAAACTTTCTCAGAAGCTTTGTCATCAAGTGCCCTGACACATATTGCCAGGGATTTGCAATTGGTATATATTTGACCTAATTATGGCCCTTTGTTTTTTTTCCTTATATAGAATATATAGTGAACAATTTCTTCTGTGCGCAACTCCTCCTACATTTCTCAACGGATTTTGACCAAACTTTCTTAGAAGCTTTGTTATCAAGTGCCTGGCACATATTGTCGGGGTTTTGTGATTGGATAATATTTGACCGAATTATGGCCCTTTGTATATTTTTCCTTATACAGAATATATAGTGAACAATTTCTACTGTGCGCAACTTCTCCTACATTTCTCAATGGATTTTGACCAAACTTTCACAGAAGCTTTGTCATCAAGTGCCCTGGCGCTCACTAAATTCCCATGTTTCTTCCAAGACATCATTCAAGTATTTTTTTAAAATTGTGAACATACTTTTCTTGATATCGCACAAAACACCACACGCCAATATTGTAGACAAAAGAAAATGACAAGAGACGCAAAAATGCAAAAATTAAGCAAAAATAAAGTACTGTTTTGTTTACCTTTCTAAAACATTTGGGAAAAAAAGGCGAATAGACAACATAAAATTTCTCAATCATTTATGTTTGAGGAATATTAAAAAAGCCATAATTCCTCCTAAAAGTTCAATTAAAAACAAATGCCCCTTCATGACAAAGCTTCTGTGAAATATTTTGCTGAAAACCTGGTTGCATCGCATTGCGATGTTCCTTGTTTTGTACATGTATTAAAAATAGAAATTAAGTCAGCAATTGGCGACTCCAATACATGGTGTAGTATAGTAAATAGAAGTACCGTAACCGTTTAAACAGCATCATTTCGGTTTTTGACAATGGTGTAATCGTTTACAAAAAAATGTAAATGTAGGAGCATTACTTCCTATAGATGTGCACAGGACACCAGTCTACACATCCATTTTCAATCAGAATTTTTGGTTTTTATTGTTATCTTGTAATTTGAAAAGTTGTGATGTTTCAATTCAGTACTTCAGACGAAAGTTTTCAAATCCATCACTATCTAGCAGGTACTCTTGTTACCGCAAAAGCTCGCTTTGCAAGCAGGCCATTTGGGCCAGCTCTTCGAGTTGCTATTATTTAATAAATTTTTTATGGCGGTCTGTAGTCGAGTTGTTAAGGCTGTTGACTTTAAACAACTTGCCTAGCACGGCTGTGAGTAGGAGCAATTGTGAAGAAGCTATCCACCTAGTTGAGTAGTTCTCAGAATGTTGGTGACGCTTGTTTGTGTCTGAAATCTTTATAATACAGTGAGAGGCAGCTAGCTGACCAGTAAAGCTGGAAAGTCACCATAAGACATTTACAGTCAATTTTAATGTGAGGTGAAGCCCAATGGATAAAAAAAATCCACATTTTTATAGGATTAATGAAAATATCTATTATTCAAGAGACCTAATAACAAAGAGATTGGAAGTTCACAATTCAAGCTGGAAAGTCACCATAAGACATTTACAGTCAATTTTAATGTGAGGTGAAGCCCAATGGATAAAAAAAATCCACATTTTTATAGGATTAATGAAAATATCTATTATTCAAGAGACCTAATAACAAAGAGATTGGAAGTTCACAATTCATTCAGCAAGATTCTTTGGCCCTTGGAATTTATCAATTTCCACCATCTTGTTTTACGTGTTTTATTTTGTCACATTGATGTGTTTGATCTTTGGCTTCATCTTAGGCGTTTGAGAACTTAAAAAATTCTGGGTTTAAAAATTGGTTGCAAAATGAATATTCAGTAAACACAACAGCAAAATCTTAAAAAACTACACATATCTTAGGTGTCAATCATAATTGATGTTAACTGTCCATGACCCATAACTCATAGATCATGTAGCCCTTTGTGAACTTAGATGATTTGTACTGTGTTATATTTATAACTTCTAGATTTTGAATGAAGTAAGCTATCTTACTGGCAACCCTTGTTTACCATGTTTTCAAGCATAAATCGAACAACAAATGAAATTGATGAAAATTAATATGTAATAAAACAAATTTTCTATTTATCTTATTTTTATAGATAATTTTATATAAAGGCTGTCATTTCTATGTCTTAATAAAGTAAACATTGTTATCTATGCTTTGTATTTTGTTTCCAGCTTGGTACAATTGAGAAGCAAGTGTTTGACTTCCTGGGATATATGTGGGCACCCATCATTGGTAACTTCTTCCAGATTATTTGTACAATTCTGGGAATTTTCGGAACATATCAGTACAGACCAAAATTTATAGCTGTTGTAAGTATTAACTTTTATAATAATTATATAGACAATTAAAATTTAGTTCATTAGAATCATTTTAGTTCTACATTGATAAAGCTATTTATATCTGATGAAATATTTTATTATTTTTAATAAAAGAAAAAAGTAATATTATGTTGTTTGCATAGCTTAATGGTTGTTCCTTCAATCTTGTAAGATTTCTTACAAAGAATGTCTATGTAATTTAATATGCATGACTATTGTATATATGTATATAAACATAATAAATTGTTCCAGTACAAAACATTCAGCGGCTATTTTTAATAGGTTTGGCTATGATGTATGCCCCTTTTGCTTTCAATAAAGTATACTGACAAATGCCTTTCATTCAAGAAGTTTATTCTGTATTCATTCTTATCGCAATAAAAATGATTTACAATCCACTGAAAGCAGACATATAGCTGTATACACTTTAAGGGCTGCTTTTGATATTTTTTTTTGCACTTTTGCTGTGTATAAAAAATTCAGTGTATAAAAATGATTTATTTGATTTCCTTATTAAATTTATTTCTAAATTAATAATTGATGTCTGAGCGTAATATTTCCTAATGAATAAATTGTATTTTCAGTATAAAATAATTTAAGTAATTTTACCATATAAGTTGTATATTGTTGTGCTTGCTGGAAGACCAAAAAAAAAGTTCAGTTTCAGACCCCCCCCCCCACCCCCCCCAGCTACATGTACCGTACACTATTAAAAGAGCATTAAGCCTCAGTTGAATAAATTTGTTCTTCTCTACAAAAACCAAACATGAGTTTAAACTTTTTGGTAAAAAATAACAGAACACCAAAAACTAAAAAGCATTTAGTGAGAAATAATAATAAAACCATTTTTGAGGCATATTGGGCCTTTAAGTAACTGTTGATCCTAGCATTTGTATTTGACTTTGGACTTAATACACATATATACATGTATGGCAACTGTTTGACATTGTTTAAATTATTGTTAAACTTAAAGTAAGTATACTTTACTATACATACACTGCATTATCATGATGACTAATTCATGACACATTTTTGCTACCCTTGTTTGTAAATATACCTTGCAACACATTCCTTGGACATTCTTAATTTTCTATGCAAACAATAGCTGGTCTCACAGTCTAAATCAGTGACACAGTATGCTAGTAAGCTGAACCTTTATATTTCCCGTAATTTGGACGTCCAGTCAAACAGAAAAGGTTTCATTCTGATAAGAAAATCATTCAGCCGTTACACTTGGTTGTGTGTTTACATGCAATTATGTCACGTTATTTGTTATTTAACCTTTTTTTATCTCGTCTGATCAATAAAATTGTCACAAAGGGAAGTAGGTAATTGATAGTTTTATAGTATAATAGCTTTGATTGTTGTCTTAGCCAGACACCTGTTTATTTAGCTTACATCATACTAAAGAAATCATACGATTATTTCAAATTTTATATACATGCAGAAGTTACGTGAGGTTAACCATTATTTTTTATTTTGATTACATCATACTATTAAAGAAATCATACAATATTTCAAATTTTATACATAACTTGCGTTAGGTTTACATTTTATTCTGTTTAGCGTGTGTTTGTTTACGAAAAATAAACTTTAAAGGCACGGTATGAGTCAGTATGGTAGGAAGTGTGGGACAGAATGACATTTGAAACTACTTGTATTATAATGATATCTATTTTGTGTCTATTATAATAATTATATTGTTAAAGGTTAAAAATTGAAGGAAATTTTTATGAAACTTCATGACTTATTAGTACTGACTGACATTCCCAACTGTGTTTGATTGTAATCGGTTATCACATACCGAATCTAAACAAACAATAAGGTTTAATAAGGAAGATTTTATTTTTTTTATAGTGGTAAATTTCAGATATTAAACAAATAATGATATATTAATACATTATACATTTAAAGGCAATTAGATTAGTTTAAACATATTTTATTTCCCTGTATATATATACATGTTTCAATTTACAATATACACAAAATGCATTTCATATACATTGTATTCTTAAAACAACAGGATTTGAATGAAAGACACAGTGTCTTATGAAATTCTTCTTTTAAGTAGGTTGAAAGGTAAAGGTCAAAGCATAGAGTCTATGGCAATTATACTATTTAATTTCATTAAGGCACAATAGTATTTTAGGGTAATTAAAGGTTTTATATAATGCAAACATACACATATTTCTATCCATTTCAAAAGAAGATAAGATTTAGTGGTCACAGTCCTTGTTTGGTCATTTTCTTAGGATAAGGCATTTAAGGCAATTAATTCAATACATTTCAAGCTTTTTGCTCCTTAATTTTTGTATCTTTACATGAATTGACAAGAAAACTTGGATCATACTAATAATAGACATACATATCCTTTTTAAAATAATATGGAATATAAGGAGTTTCTGTAACTAATTACTATAAATTTGATTGTTAGCAGCTCTTTTAAACTTATAGGAGTGCACTGCAGAATTAGCTTTTTTTGGATGTTAACAGTTATCCTGTCAGATGAGACTGTATACTGAAATCATGTTTATTACTGCTATATGCATCATAAAGCTTTAAAAAAAAAGAACTGGATTGCACTGGATTAGAGACTAACAGTATTTTACGTAAGTCTCAAAAACCCCCTACAAAACTGCTAAAACTGTGGTAAACTTACATTTCCTCAAACCCTGCCCCACCTAGGGGTGTAACAATACAGCAAAAACCGTATTGCAATATATTGCCATTTTGCTGAAGCGTATTGCAATATATTGCAATACGTATTGTCGTGTATATGTTTTGATGTAAAGATGGAGTAACATTCATATACTATTATTATATGTATATATTTTTAGTAGAAACTTAATAAAAATGTAAGGAATAAATAGAAAGTAATTTGATAAACAAAACTAGTCGCGTGTGACCTTTCACATCTGGGCCGCTTATGTAAATTATGTGGCCGCTTTTTATTTTTAAGTGTACTAGTTGTCGGATACTTTTATCTTACGTTGGCGCCAACAAAATTCGCCAATTAAATATTTTATGTGAAATTTGTACAAAATTAGAAAAAAAAAAAAAAAAAAACTTCACTGAGCAAACTACGAGAATTCTTCATAAGTAGAAATTTCCCTGAGACGGTTATAGATTCAGCGTTTCTTCACGTGTCACAGATGTCACAAGAGGATGCCTTACGGCCACAAGATAAAGAAAAGAAAAACGTTCTTCCATTTATTGTGACATATAATCCGTCCTTACCTAATATTGGAAATACTATTCATAAATATTGGGACCTACTAAATCTGTCAAAAAACGAAGGTGTTAAAAATATTCACAATAACTACACACCCATAATTGCCTATAAACGTCCAAGAAACTTACAAGACTTTTTAGTTAGATCTAGATTTGATACTGACAGTGACTTTACATCACATTCTGGAGGTTGTTGTAGAAAACGCTGTTCTCATTGTGTTCGTATTAATAGTGGTACGTCATTTTACAGTTCAAATACAGGAGAGATATTTGACTTACGTCAACATACTAACTGTCAAACCAAGAATTGTATATATTTGATAACATGTAAAAAATGAAGCATGCAGTATGTTGGTCAAACCAAACAACCTGTGTCTAAACGAATGAATAGCCATAAATTTGATATATGCAATTTTGTAGATCCTGCATTCTCCACTAATGTTGCAAATCATTTTAATAAGGACGATCATAATTTTACCGACTTTTCATTTATGCCCATAGATGTTGTTTACAATACTTTAGATCGTTTGTGCAAAGAAACATTTTGGATTCATAAGCTAAAAACTCATTTTCCAGAAGGAATGAACACAAAGTTGTTATACTCAATTAAATAATTCATAAAATATCAATCCACGCTACAAATGCTAGAATTACGCCACATAGATATTCGTTTTTTCCTATTATCATTTTTTATAATTAAACCCTATAGGAAATATTCGTATTTATTAATCCGATATCTATTGTGTCGTTTTTATATTTTGATGCTTTGTTTGGTGCACTTATCTCTTTTATCATGAATTGGAATTGTTCGTATTTGTTCGTTTTTCCACTAAAGTGGGCGTGACGTTAATTGTAAAATTACGACGTCACGTCCGTTGATATTATTATTATTTATTTACCTTGAAAAAGGCATACATTTGCCGAAACGTTGGAAAAATAAAAAATGATATTATACGTGTTATTGCTGTGACTTTATTATTTTAATACAAAATTAGAAGGCAATTAATTGAAAATTATGATTTTTATAAAATACCGGTTTTCCAAAAATCGTACCGCGGTACGAAATTTATTTTTTCATATTGCAATATATCGGTATACCGGTAAACCGTTACACCCTTAGCCCCACCCCTAGGACATTTGCCCTCCGCTCTAAAAATGAATCACTGGACAGTTTGCACCTCCCAAGTGGAAATATAAATGTGGACATTGACCCCCCCCCCCCCCCCCCCCCAGTCTCACACTGTTTGGACATTTGCTAAATGTATATCAAATGCACTATTAATTCAGAACTATAGGCACACAATTTTTGTTATGCCGGTTGATCTTGGTCTGCAACGGTTGCAATCTGTTGATTGGGTAGGAATTATAATCAGTAAATACCAGGTTAAATTTTGTAAATTTTTATGTATTGGAAGCTGCAAATTAATTACTTGTAATTTTCCACCATACTTGAAAACAGTTCTAAGAATCCAGTTGCTTCAACAACAGTATGTTTTATTGTATATTTCAGTATTCCACCTGGAGTTTAATATGGCTTGGTTGGAACATATTTGTTATTTGCCTTTATTTGGAAGTAGGGGTGCTAAACCGGGTAAGTACATGTTGTTCAGTTCCCAATGGAGAAAACAGGAACAACACAATTTTCTTCATACTTTCTTGATTTTATTCATTAAAATTAACACAAAAAAAGATTTAGATTTTACGTTAATTCAGAAGTATTGTGATTTCAGTGTTTTTTTTGTTAACTAGTTAGGGGAGAAAACCGCTTAGTCAGTAAACCAGCAAGGCATTTTCAAAGGGTCTCTGAGTCAATCCCTGTCAAGCTGCAGGATATTTTTCTTATCCTTGGGTCGAAGCACTTGCTATCACCCATGATTTTGTACAAATTAGACTTGGCCTTTTTTATATGCAAAAACGAAAATGTAAATGTCATAATTTTAATAATATTCTTAGGATCGGCAGATGTATATTTTGAGTATTGGTACAAAGAGTAAAAGTTGGTGGTTAGAGCACGGTATAGGATGTAAGATCAGCAATGATTCATGGGTAGAGGATGACTCGTCTAACGCAGGACGTAAAATACCCCCAGAAGAGTTTGTCGAAGGGTGCATACTTGCATACTACTATGTGGAAGTTATACATGCAGGCGTGCAGTGTTTGTTGGCGGTAAGTGTACATTAGTTTAGTTTATACAAATTTACTTTTGTTTGATTGTGTTGGAAGCTATAAGCTTATTTAAATCACCCTCGAATCCAGTCCTGGAACCAACCAGTACTAAGCATTGAATGTAAAGTTTCTTGTTCAAGGAAACAACGGCTTGCCCATGACAGGATTTGAACCCACACGGTCAGTAATCCTAAAAATAACAATTTACTAGTCTGACGCATAATCCTCTTGGCCACGCCGCCATGTATATTCAACTGAAAATGTAACTTGTAATAGTAAATAGAAATGATTGAAATATTTAAACTATTTGGGGTGCCATCTGTAAACGGTACAGAAGAGAACTTAATTCTGTAACAATAGATAATGGTGGTGATGTTGGTAGTTTACCCTCTGTATCAAGGCGGTAAGCCTCATTGAATTTATCAGAGCACAGTTCAACTACCGCATAGCAATAGATAAGGGATTGAAGATTCTCTATTTTACAAAAGAAATAGCTCCTAGGTGTCTATTTAAATGGCATGCCTGTGTTGTGAAAGTTTCTGTCTGTTGTGCCAAGGGTTTTTTAAGATCATATGGAATTACTTATTGGTAGGCTTAACTACAGTATAGTATCCAGGTATGGGGGTGTCCGTGGCCGAGTGGTTAAGGTCGTTGACTTCAAATCACTTGCCCCTCACCACTGTGAGTTCGAATCCCGACAGGGACTTTGGATTATTTCATGTGATGAAGCTATCCAGCGTGCTTACGGAACGTCAGTGGTTCTACTCAGGTGCCCGTTCGTGCCTGAAATAATGCATGGAAGGGCACCTGAGGTCTTCCTCCACCAGTAAAGCTGGAACGTCGCGATATGACCTATACTGTGTCGATGTGAATAAACCCCCCCCCCCTCCCAAAAAAAAAATAGTATCCAGTTAAATGACAGTGGACTTTTGATAACAGTTAACTGGTCTCCTGTTTGGCATTTGGATATGGCAGTCAGTGTCTGCTTCTTGCTACTTTTATATTGATCTTGACTGAATCTGTTCTAAGAGTCTGTATTATTTTTGAATTCTAGCCATGTGTGTCCATCTTAAACCATATGCATCTTTTCATGTATTTCTTAGGAAAATAAAATATTGTATCAATAATTCATAGATTATTATGTAAATAAACATAAGGCTGTATATACATTGATAAGATATCTACTTACAGTTGACTGGTTTTGTGTTCACACTTATGGCTATATACATCTACAGCGAGGAGCAGGAACCTTGTAAGTATCCAGCTAGAACTTACGTTAGTCCTAAAGACTATCCTTCTACCCACTATGCCTCACTCGAGGCTGTCCAACACGCCAGGAACAGCTGGGGTCAGCCTACATTTGTTACATACGCAGATTCCATGGAGTGGTCTAAAGGAGAGGAAGTGGAAAAATGTTCCAGTTATGACCAGTCTGGTGCCTCTGGCAACCAGACTGGGTATGGATATAGAATTAGTGATAACCAGTCTGTGATAGATATTGGGGACCAGTCCATGTCAGGGGGAGTGAACTCCTATAGTGTTTCAAAGGGAGGTAATCCTTACAATGAGTACATGACTGGTTCCACTAGAATGAGGAATTGTGAAAATGGGACAGTAGATCAGTCTATTTACAGTTCAAGGGCATATAACTCTGGCGGTCTTTGGGCACATAACCCACATGGCGATGGTTGTGAGAATATATCAGCTGTGTGAATGACAATATCATGTTGCACTTTAATCACTCCGCTTGCTAAGGTGTGTGAGGGTTATTGTATCTCTATCTTTTTCATCTTTTCACAAAGCATGCTCATTTGAGCCGCGTTACTACAAAACCAACATAATGGGTTTGCGACCAGCATGGATCCAGACCAGCCTGCGCATCCGCGCAGTCTGATCAGGATCCATGCTGTTTGCTTACAAACTCTACTACAAGTAGAGAAACTGATAGCGAACAGCATGGATCCTGATCAGACTGCGCGGATGCGCAGGCTGGTCTGGATCCATGCTGGTCGCAAACCCATTACGTTGGTTTTGTCATGACACGGCTCATTTTATTAAAGGCACACTGAGGGTGTATAGCAACACTGTCAAGGCTCGTTCTTTCAGTTCTCTTAGTTTTGACAGTGTTACTTTATTGCCTTGACATAATAAATCATTGTACAGTAATCAACAGATTCTGTGGAATTCTGTATTCTTAAATGCATTTTTACTTTCTTTATTTTGGCTATTTAAAGAATAGGGAAAGCTATTGTACTCACTCGGGCGTCTGCATCACACATGGTTAAGTTTCTGCATGCTAGTTGGTATCTCTGAAACTACTGATGGGAAACTACCCACACTTATTTGATAGCATAATAGGAGGTCACTGTCCTAGGCCCGTAACTTTAACATAGATTTTTACAGAATTATCACCCTTTTGAACGCAGAAAATTCTACTTTATCCAGGCTCTTGTTTTACTATCAAGCACTGAGAATAGTCAAGCACGCTATCATATCTTCCCTTGTGTTAACTTTTCTGAAACATTTTTAGCAGTATCTTAGTAGATTGGTTTTATAGTAAAAAGTCAAATTGCATATAAGAATACAGTTTTTAACAGAGATCTTTGTCGTAATTGTCTGTTTTTTTAATAGCTTATTAACAAGTTACATTAGGTACTATGAATAATAAGAAACAAATTAATTATATGATTTACATATAATATTAAATAAATATTGTTCTCTGCTATTTGCCTGACATTTTGTTATATTATATAATAAAGTTTTAACATTGTGCCAGCTTTGAATTGAGAACTGGCCTATTGATGTTTATTGAAAGAATTTCATTTTTAAAATTTGAAGAAAAAAAAAAAGCCAATAGTAGGGTATATAAAGCATGGTCAGACTGGCTTAATGTACAGATTGCATACATATAGTCATCACTAAAATTAACAAGATTCATACGGTCCTTTATAAATTTTATAAATTGAAATAACTTAAATGTATCAATGTAATTGTCAATATAAATAACTTACATACTGTAAGATCATTATTATTCGTGGGGCACGAATTTTCGTGGTTTTCGTGGGTAGGTAAATCCACGAATTTAAGATCCCACAAACTTTTATCCCAACAAATACTTCTTACCCAGTCTTTGTTCTATATACATTTGTATTACAAACATGCGTCGGCTCTTTTCCGGCCGATATTTCGTGAAATGGATGTATATACAATATTTAAAAAAAATAAAAGAAAACTCGATTATATGTCCTCAATTTACTGTCACAAATGTCGCATAGACGTACTTGATCGTTGTAGTCTACTAGGACTTGATTGTGTCAACAAGAATACTTGACATAATCGAGTAAATATGGGAACCCAGGCAGTGCAATAGTAAGCGCTAATAAAAATTGTCAGTTTGCTCTTATTTATTAAAAAAAGTCTTTGATATTAATGTCGTAAGTACACAAAACTATAAAAAAATACGATCGCTAAAACAGATTTATTGTACATTCTTTTGTCGTTTTAAATGATCCAGTTTATATGAATTTTAATCTGTATTTGTGCGAATGCTATTCCGTCAACATCAAAGACGCAACCGACTTTTACAAGGTATAAAAGATCCACACATACTCGTGTTATTTACCGAGATTAATTTATATGCATGTAAATTTACACAGTCGCTGTGACGTTGCGTGTAGTTACTGTCAAATATGTTAAGACCAATTCAGGGTGTAAACTTTTAAACTCGCAGGTTTAAACCTGTCAGGTGTCCTATAAATTATGCGATGTTTACATCGGCGCATTACAGGGGCAGTGTGTATATCATGTCACATAAATGTGTTAATTGCAGTCAATTATCGGCAGTAACTGTTCTATATTAGTTATGCCTAGAGGCAAGGATTAAATTTATTGACAAGCTCTGTGTGACAAGTAAAGATATGTACATGTTGTAAGTAAAAATGTTCGGCGATTAAGTTTAAGATTATTTTGCATTAGGTTACTGATTTTTTTTAACAAGAAAACGAAAATCCACGAATTCAAGAACCCACGAAAATGCCTTTTTTGATAAAACCACGAAATTTCATGCCCACGAATTTAAGTGAATTCGCAGTACATCATGTGAAAATATGAAGCATGCTTTGTGGGGAGATAACTCTAACCAAGATAACACTCTGATTAACTCTAATTACCTCCCCCTTATTCCATTTATATTATATAACATTTTATTAATTTTGTAATAACTTTTTTCTAATATATACTATGTAGATTATTTTGCTAGTTAATCATATAGTTACTAATAAATGTATCCTGTAGTTTTGAATCATGTCTTAGAAATGTAGTGTTCTTCTCCCATGTCTAACAAATTGTTAAAGTGATAATAAATGTATATATACACATGTATTATAATTATTAATAGTATAATGCATAGTTTGTGAATAGCAGCTAAACATAGCTAAACAAAGAGGTATGAATGCTGTTTACAGATTGTTTGAAGTCAGCTTTTATAGCAGCCCACCTAAAGATTCATTAAAAAATTTGGTTCTAACCACTAAGTGATTATGGCTAGCCTTTAGTACTGATTCCGCTGAATTTCTACAGATAATCAGAAATTACTTATAACATGTGAAGCTATGATAAAATAGCATGAATTCCTGTAGAAACATTGTGCTATTTATAGTAAATTCTGACATATTTTGTGTAAAAGATGTCATGGTTATTCCAATTTTAGCCCTTAATTTCTGAGATTTTTTGAAAATTCTAAAATGGTTTTGGAAATTTGGGGGTCCTTTGGTTGTATTCCTGATGACAAAAAATGGCTGTCCTGCAACCAAAACCTGTGTCAGGGACACAGAAGTCTGCTGTAAAAGGAAAACCCTAAATATTATCTAATACCATTTTTGTTTGGTGCTATGTTTTAAATAATATACTTGTCCAGCTTCAATTGGAATGCAGCAAATGCACCATTTTCAATTATAAGGGATATCAAGATGAAAGTATAAAGATACTCAGCTGACAGCATAGAACCTGTAAGACAGTGCATGCTGGCCTGGCTCTATACTGGCAGCCAAGTCTAACCACTTTTAATTTCCAGGGATTTTTTTGGCTTATTTTCTAGCCGATATTTGGTCATATTCCCAATTAAAAATAGTATATTATTTTCCCAATCCACAGGAAATATTCCCAATTGAAAGTTTCAAAATAAAAATATTGCATAAGAATTCTAAAATTTTGAAAATGATGACTTCATCTCTTTAGTGGTGCTTAAATGTTTGAAGTTGCCATCCTAGACAGTGATTGTTTGCATTCATTTAATAACTGCAAAATTTCAGTCATGCATTTTTTTCCCAATTTTAACAAATCATCGCTGAACTTCCCAATTCCCAATGGATCATGTTCCAAAATACTGGGAAAAAACATGGTTTCTGTATTATAGTTGACATTTTCCTAGTTTGTAATGTCTCAGTAATTGTTTACTTTTAGATATGTCATTATGTGTGATAACAATATTGAATGTAAAGATATAAAGTGTCATTTATACAAGCTGTTAAATAGAGAGAAATATAGCAATGGGAGTATTGATTCTCTGCTATCATTTCTAAAGCTCTTTAAATAAGGTGATTTGCAGGAAGAATTATGGATTTAATGAATGATAACAATACTGCAAAAATTGACAATTATTCTCTCAATTTTTGCATTGAAGGGTTACCGTCATTTTACTTTACAAATTTCTGGTTAAAGTTTTACTTTTTCGTGAATGATTTTTTAACAACTTCCTCGTTTTTGTATGTAAGAGAATAATTAATGTGAGATTGACTTTAATTTAGTTTTTATTATCACTATCTCTTTAGACCCTGAAGTCCATCACTATAATGTTCCATTTATTTTAATACTTATTAATATTTGTACAAAAAGAATTTGTTGTTTAAATCCTTAAATTAAAGACAAAGTCATAACTTCTAATATTACTTTTAAACCTTATATATTGGATTAATAGTTGTTTCTTAACCTAACCCTCTTGTGTAAGTGTATTTTCATTTAGTTAATTTCAGAAGATTTCTTTTAGTATCCACTGTTTAATTGTCAAGGTACACAACTCTTATAGATATTTTCAGGGACTTGCATTGTTGCACATTAACTGTCTTTACTAGAAAAACTTAAACTAACAAGTTTATTTACTAGTATTTTTTGACATGCAGATATTGACTTTTTGATAGTTTTTTAGATGTTTTTTATGTTTTATTTTTCTTTCAGCTGCTTCGAATGCTAATGATGAACTTGAGTTTGTAAAGATGCATACATTAACACGAGCAAATACAGATCTTAATTCTACACCGTCTCACGCTGCCTCGAACCCCGGTTACGAGGCGGACACCCAGTCTACACATACACGTACCACACATACGGAATATCAGAACGATTATCCGACATTAGACAGACCACCTAGTTACGAGACTAGCATGAGAAACACTAAACAAGCTAATGTAAACAATTGTTACGGCTCAGACCGTCAGAGTGTTCGAAGTGCTAGGAGTGCGAGAAGTGCACGCAGTACGAGATCAAAAGCAAGCGTCAGATCTAAACGACGTCAAGAACAGCGGCAGGAAAGACGGGAAGATTTGCCGTGGGTTCAGATCACGCCCTCAGCAAGTAATCTCCATTCTGATCAGGCTGCTGCGTACGGTCATTTTCCACACTTACAATAGAGCTAGTGTATTATGTTTTTCTTTAAGGTAATCAATTGCCTGCAATAAAGTTGAATGTGTTGGTACTATTTTAGTATACAAAAGTTCATAAACGTTTGTGGTTTAGTGTATCACCCAAACATGAATAGTCAATATTTATCATCAGTTTTAACTTGTACCTATATTGCAGGCAATTGATTTAATCTGATTTAGTTTATTTTTTGAATATTTTAAATAGTTTTTCTTTAGTTTTGTTATTAATGAGATATATTTTGTTATTTTAAAATGTGAGAAAAATGCATCAAACAGCACCAAGCTCTTGACTTTCTGTATTCATTCTTAAAACAAGGACTTCTCTGATCATTATACCCCCAAAAACGAAGTTTGGGGGGGTATATAGGAGTCACCCGGTGGTCGGTTGGTCGGTCGGTCGGGCGGTCGGTCGGTCGGTCGGTCCAGACGTCCGTTGCATTTTCCTTGTCCGGAGCATAACTTGAAGACTAATGGTTGGAATTCAATATAACTACATACAATGGTCAAGCACATTGAGAGGAAGTGCAGTGCACAAGAACCATAACTCTATCTTGACTAGTTACAGAGTTATTGCCCTTTGTTACTTTTCCTTGTCCGGGCATAACTTGAAAACTACTGGTTGGAATTCAAAAACAACTTCATACAATTGTCAAACCACAATAAGGGGAAGTGCAGTGCACAAGAACCATAACTCTATCTAAAGTAATTACAGAGTTATTGCCCTTTGTTACTTTTCCATTGCTTTTTTTTTGTCCAGACCATAACTTGAAGACTAATAGTTTGAATTCAATATAACCAGATACAATGGTCAAGCACATTGAGAGGAAGTGCAGTGCACAAGAACCATAACTCTATCTTGACTAATTACAGAGTTATTTGCCCTTTGTTACTTTTCCTTGTCCGGGGCATAACTTGAAAACTACTGGTTGGAATTCAAAACAACTTCATACAATTGTCAAACACAGTAAGTGGAAGTGCAGTGCACAAGAACCATAACTCTATCTAAAGTAATTACAGAGTTATTGCCCTTTGTTGCTTTTCCATTGCTTTTTTTTTGTCCGGACTATAACTTGAAGACTAATGGTTGGAATTCAATATAACTACATACAATGGTCAAGCACATTGAGAGGAAGTGCAGTGCACAAGAACCATAACTCTATCTTGACTAATTACAGAGTTATTGCCCTTTGTTACTTTTCCTTGTCCGTTGCATAACTTGAAAACTACTGGTTGGAATTCAAAACAACTTCATACAATTATCAAACACAATAAGGGGAAGTGCAGTGCACAAGAATCATAACTCTATCTAAAGTAATTACAGAGTTATTGCCCTTTGTTACTTTTCCATTGCCTTTTTTGTCCGGACCATAACTTGAAGACTAATGGTTGGAATTCAATATAACTTTATACAATGGTCAAGCACAATAAGAGAAAGTGCAGTGCACAAGAACCATAACTCCATCTTGACTAATTACAGAGTTATTGCCCTTTGTTACTTTTCCTTGTCCGGGGCATAACTTGAAAACTACTGGTTGGAATTCAAAACAAACTTCATACAATTATCAAACACACAATAAGGGGACGTGCAGTGCACAAGAATCATAACTCTATCTAAAGTAATTACAGAGTTATTGCCCTTTGTTACTTTTCCATTGCCTTTTTTGTCCGGACCATAACTTGAAGACTAATGGTTGGAATTCAATATAACTTCATACAATGGTCAAGCACATTTGAGAGAAAGTGCAGTGCACAAGAACCATAACTCCATCTTGACTAATTACAGAGTTATTGCCCTTTGTTACTTTTCCTTGTCCAGAGCATTTAACTTGAAAAACTACTGTTTGGAATTTTCAATACAACTTCATACAGTTGTCAAGGACATTAAAAGGAAGTGCAGTGCACAAGAGCCATAACTCCATTTTGACAAAATACAGAGTTACTGCCCTTTGATACTTTTCCTTGTCAGGAGCATAACTTAAAACATACTGGTTGGAATTGAAAACAACTTCATACAATGGTCAAGCACAATAAGAGGAAGTGCATTGTACAAGAACTATAACTCTATCTTCAGTATTTATAGAGTTATTGCCCTTTGTTCCTTTTTCTTTGTCTTTCTGGACTTATTACAGAGTAATTCAATTAAACTTCATCAATGGCCAACCACATTGAAAGGAAATGCAACATATAAGAACCACAACTATCTTTAATTGCCCACAACCATAACTCTATATTTCAATTCTTTTACAAGGTATTCTGTTACTAGTAACATCCTCATTTCCGAAGCAGTCTTGTGGGGGTATTAATCACATTTAGTGATAGTTCTAGTTTAAAACTAAATGTTTCATGAAATTGTACATAAGGAGTGAAAGTGAAATTAGTTGATATATATCTCACAATGGATGGCACGATATAAACTATTATATTGATACCGATCTACCATTGGTCAGTCTGATTGCTCATGCAAATTAATAATTTAACACAAATCTTGTTAACATTTTTGAGCTCAATATGGAATATTAACAATTTTCATTAAAAAAAAACAACATGTTTAACTAGTACATAAATGTATGTGAACTTCTTTTATACAACTTCTATTGTTCTCATTTACAACTTCTACTCAAATTGTTCGTTTATATATATTATATACTGTATACATTTCAAAATTCAGCTCATTGGTATTCTTTTGTAACAATTTGCTTTTAAAGGTTGTGTTCTTATTATGTTAATTTATTATATACCTGTATGTTTTCTAGAGTCATGATACACCGTGGATGATACTTTTCTGTATTTCACACCTTGTGTTGCTCATAACATTATATTATAATAAGTATGGATAAATAATTCCTTCAGTTTGTTCTACACATTTTACAGATTATGTACAAAAATTTTCACGAGTTCGCTATTTCGACAGGATATATATTACACCAGGTGATTTGTATTCACACATGACTTGAAGATATGTGAGAATACCAATATATAACTTTGCACAATCAACTGCAGCTAAATAACCAATCAGGATAACATGCTTGTGTAATATTTTCTATACATTAGTACAAGCCTTTCTTTAAATGGTGCATAATTTGTCATCTTACTGCAGAACTAGTGTGAATGCATATAAGATAAGATATAAATACACCAGTATTGTGCAGTAACTTCATGTATAAGTTACCAGTTAGTAAGTCCCAGTTAATGAGATTTAATCCTGTATTTTGTGGTGTTTGGTACTACAGAATTTTTCATCAGCATCAGAGTATAAATGATACATTCTGGTTTTTGTCCTTTTTTCCGTCGTTTAGTTTTAAAAACAGTTCATTTTAACATCTGCATTTATTTGCTGTTTTTGATACCTGTCATGTACCTCTTACCTTTGCTGTGGAGCTTCTGGTTGATTGGGGTCAAGGTCACTGTGGCTTAAACTTTCCTGTATCAAAATTTTATTCAGAAGCATTCATCTGGGTAGATGATATATACTTTTATGTAAAATGTATCAAAATGTTTCATGTTGTGATAATAAGAGGTGTTACTGTAACATGTGTTACTAAAATGTGTGTTACTGTAATGTGTGTTACTGTAATGTGTGTTACTGTAACATGTGTTACTGTAACGTGTGTTACTGTAATGTGTGTTATTGTAATGTGTGTAACTGTAACGTGTGTTACTGTAATGTGTGTTACTGTAACGTGTGTTACTGTAACGTGTGTTACTGTAACATGTGTAACTGTAACGTGTGTTACTATAACGTGTGTTACTGTAACATGTGTTACTATAACGTGTGTTACTGTAACATGTGTTACTGTAACATGATATCTATTATTGATTCTGTTGTCATGACGATGCTAGACTATGATGTCTGCTGTTTGATTTGGTGATTATTTTGTATCTGATTTAATGTAAGCTTATTATAAAAAGAAGATTAAATGTCGCAAAAAATCTGTGCTCTCTATCTAGCAGAAATGTATTCCTGAAATAAATGTTGTTTTTATGTAAATCAGAAATATGCATCTTTTCAATTCAATGATTAAACAGGTTTGTCAAAGCTGTTACTGCATGTGGTGCATTGCTGGTTTCTTGTTTCTTTTGCAAAATTATTTTTCAAAAACATATACATGATACAGTAAGGCACTTTAATTAAGAGTCTCATTTCACTCGCTTGTTAAATTTGTTATCTTATTTATGTGGTTTTCCTTTGATATTTTTAGTCCTTTCCTTTAAAAAATAACAACAAAAATTAAGCTTTAGACTAGTAATTAACTGGTCAAAATGTCAAATGAAACGATTATAGTCACTTTTGAATTACATGTATAACACAAACAACCTTGGAGGGAAAAAACTTGTGTTAAATGGTACACTCTATCAAACTCATTCAGTTTTAAATTAAGTTTTAAGACCAGGGCACATTAAAGCTAGGTCAAAACATGCAGAATAGCCCCTGGCCTATAAAGACAGACAGACACATATTCAACATGAAATTATTCATTGATATTGTAATGAATGTCTGAAAGAATGGTTGCTTAGAGTTCTAAAAAGTTCTTTCTAATGCCAAAAACTGTACAAAAGGTCATGTAAAAAAAAATTGCCTATTTATATATTTTGATGTTCTTTGGAGCATTTTGAAGTAAACATGTGCTGTACATTGTATATGGAGATTTGATTTTATTATTCTATTCGTCAAGTCAGGTCCCATATATGTTAGATCTCAATTATTCTTTTACAGATTTTTTCTGAACTGGAATGATTGCATTTAATTGAAAAAGTATGACTTTTTTATACAAACATTCCCCCCTCGCCCACCCCCACACACACACACCACACACCAAAAGCAAACAATTTCACATTTTCTGCCTAAATTCCTTGGATACCCAAACTAATATATTTTTCATATTCTTGTTGTTTATTTCAAGAAAAAAATGAAAAGGCAATGTTTTTTTTTCACATAACACTTGGAGGACTGAAAGAAATCTCATGTTTTTGAACTGCCCTATACAGATTTTCATTTTCTCTGATAAATTAAGGTTTATGTTTTGTAGTAAAAATACTGAAGGAAAAATAAAACATAACAACCATAACCTCATTGAATCATTCATAGAAAAAAAGCAATTTAAGCAATTAGATATTCAAAACTGGAACATAATCAGTTATGCTATTAATAACAAACAGAAAAACACCCCTTATTCTATTAATAACAAAAAAAAAAACACTCCATCTCATTTGATTATTACAAATAATTTGTGTGACAGATTTTTGCTTAAAAGAACACTCCTTGCATGCATGCATTTTCAATGTTGAATGTTTATGATCATATGTATTTTTATGAAAATGGATATAGTGGACCAGTCCCGGAATGTTACTCATCTATTGGCTGATTCAAATTCAGTCATCAGAATCAACCAATAGAAATGATGTGTTCCAGACTGGTCCTCAATTTCTAGTTTGATTTTCTTGATTCCTTTATTGATGTGTTTCAATAGCACAATTTAACTGAGGATTTGTTTCATTTCTACCAAAAAATAACAATGCAATTGTAGATCTCATAATTAACTTTTTTTCATACAATTCATATAAAAGAAACAAACTTGCAATTTTTATTTATATTGAAATGCGTTAACATATGTGCAACATTGAGGTTCATCATGTCATTGAATGTTAAAATGTTTGCTTATATTTTTCACTGTATTCAAATTCCTTCTTATTGTGGATTAAAGTTGTCGAGATAAATTAACATTTATAACTTATTATGCTAAGAATGCCAATTTCACATAGTATCATAAAATGTCTACAAGTTTTGTGAGAGTATTGTATTACAGGTTAATATTGTTGGAATCTTAAGTCTAGTTAAAAAATCACCAGCAATTCCAGTACTTTACAAGTATAGAAATTATCTCTTCAAATAATGGACAAATTTGACTAATTGAACTTTAAGTTAAAATAAATTAATTTCCTCTTCAAGGATTTAACAGTGCTAGTGTTATATATAAGAAACATTGAAATATTACTAGAATATCTTAAGTACTTCATGTACAAAATAGGTTTATAGCTCTTACACACGAGAAATGCAGCCACATTTGGTTTATTAAAGGCACATTATGCCTCCAAAAGTTATAATTTTTCAACTCTTTAGAATTGCCAACAGAACTGAAGATGCAAAAGATAGTTCATGTATATAGCAAATGTGTATGCTTTTGAAAACTGTAACAAGATACCAAAAATAAATAGTTTTTGAGAAATAAAAATCTAATTTTCATTTCTGAGACAAACATGGCACTTTAAATTTTGTATTTTACAATTTAGTTATTCACCTATTCAAACTGTATGTTTAGTATAGATACATGTATCAACATGCATTTTAAGTAAAAGAAGAAATAATGTACAATTGAATCAATGCAAGTTTGTGTATTGTCTCTTTTAAGATAATATATGTAATAATAGTATTGTTTATAAAATGTATATGATGACCAAGTTATTATTATTATTGTGAATAATGTTAAAGCGGCTTTCAGCTTTTCTAAAAGTTAAATATGTTATTTTTAGATAAGCCGTTCCATATAATTGTCAGATCAAAAGGAGGAATGTGTAAAATGAAATTTGCCGTCAATGGAATACAAAAACAAAAGGAAACCCCTTGATAACTGGTCTGCTCTCTATATGTAAATTAGTAAACAGTTTCCCAATCTTCTATTTTTAGAAACAAACCCTATAAATAGCTCTTGGGATGCTGTTTTGAGGAAGACCTAACAGTGAAATGATGCACTTTCCTTAGATAAAGTTACTGAAATACTAAGTTAGAAACAACACAGAATTATTTTTCCAACAAAAAATAAAAGCTGAAGGCTGCTTTAAGAGTTTGAACAGCTTGTATAAGTATGAAAGACTTACAGTTATGACTGTCTCCTGTTGTAAGATGGTTTGTGACAGAAAAAATAAAGTTTAATTTGTCATAGCCCATGCACTGGGAACTTTTTGTAAATATTAAAAAAAAAGAACATTCCTCTTATGTTGTAATTAAGTATAAATTTTTGTAGTAATCATTTTTTACAAAGCCTATAGCTAATGTTTTCTCTCCTTTCTTATTTAATTTAGCATAATTTTATTTCTAGTTTCATATTTTTATAAATACAATTTCATATTTTTCTCAGTTGTGAATATTAAATCTAACACTTACTGAATTAATTACTGTCAATTAATTAACTGCAGTTTTCATTTGAATATTTCTGATTATAGATAAAGCATAATATATAAGCTTCATGCAAGCTTCTAAAAAATTGGATAATACTTTCTTTGAATACATCTCAAGCATTGTTTTTTTGTTATTTTAAACAGAGTTGTATTCATTGTTATCTGTTCAACAGGTGTTGGAAAAACGGTGTTAGTGCTATACAAATCAAAAAAACAACTCAGTTATTTCAAAATATTTTTCAGGTTTATATTTTTAACAGTTAATGCCATTACATGATTATGTATTACAGATAATTCTGCGTTAAATTTCTTGTTAATACCAAGGTAGAAAAAAAATTGAAATGGTATAACATCACCAATACCTACTAGCAGCTGTTTATATTTGCTTCCAATTTTGTTTTTCTGAGACACATCATTTTAATGTATCTGTGGTTTTTCTCACTTAGTTGGTAAGAGGCCTTAGCATCTTGATTTTGGGGAAAATTATCATTAAAATTGCTGATGGGAAATGGGATGGAAAAGGCTGGTATTAGATCAGATTGTTGGGAAAACTGCATGATTATAGAGAAAATTTCAATTTGGAAGAAAACAGACCTTGTTATATGCCTTTGTTATATAAGGTGAAAAATCACAGCGTATTTATCATGAAGCATTAATTTTCTTCTAAATATATCAAATGTCATTTAAAATTAACTATTATTACATTTTTTTCATGTCTGCTATTGCAGTATTAGGATTCCAGCTCTATGTACATGTTATTAAATGGTGTACCTGATGATGTTATGTATATATTTTAACATGAGGTCTTGTGTATAAAAACTGTATTTTTATGATGATAATTAAAAATTTTGAAATTGTGATATCTGTTTTGTTATTTTAAGAAATTGGACGTCCACAATCATATCAAATATTTGGCCTTATTAGTATATGGTATGTTTTGCGTCAAAACAGGAAATACAGTTTATATGAACTATGTATGTCTATGTTGCAATTTATGTTTAGTTTCTACAGAATTTATATGAGTTTGATTTTGTAGGAAGCTATAGGCTTATAGACACACTTTTCTATTTCGGTTCCTGGAACTAACCAGTACTGAGCAATGAGCTCAAGGAAACAATTACTTGCCCCTGTCGGGGATTGAATCCATGTGACTAGCCATTATTAGATTACTAGTCTGACACTGTAACTGTTTAGAATCTAGCATTATGCTACTGTAAACGGATATTAGGGCTTTTCTTTGATGTAGATTTACATTATACTTTCCCGGGCTACTTTATCAATGGTCGTATGTACGATGGTTTTTAGTCAAATCATACAATAATATTTGCAAAGTGGTACAAATGTTTATAAGACAGGCCTCTGGTCACTTTGTCAGATGCTTAAAAATTTTTTTTGAAGCAAACAGTGGTGCGAAATCATCTTGATAATTTCACTTATTTTTACCAAACAGAACTTCTAAATAGGCCCAACTGTACTTGTTCTGCAGACATTAATACATGAAGTGTATAGTAGCCTTAGGCAATAGGCCATGGTAAGGTAAGATTACCCCGACAATGTTGTTGTACCAGCTAAGATTGCTGCCATTCAAGTCGACTCATGGCACACAGCATCCTTCAATGTCAGTCATATACCAAGGAAGAGGTGTCTGTGGCAGAGTGGTAATGATCGTTGACTTCAAACTGCTTGCCCCTTTGGGTTTGAATCCTGACAGGGACTCCATGCAGATTCTTTCATGTGAGGAGGTTATCCAGCTTATCTTACAGAAGACTGGTGGTTCTACTCAGGCGGCTGTTTGTTCCCGAAATAATGCATCGAAAGGCAACTGAGGTCTTCGTCAGTTAAACGGGAAATTTTCCATATGACTACACTAAATTGGTTCAATGTAAAACTCAACAAAAACCAAAAAGTAGAGCAACTGTCCACAGCTATAGTATGTCGGAAATAAACCATCATTAAATAAGTGAAGGTTTTTCTTATTCTTTTCTTATGTGTAGAAAATTTACTATTACCATGTTCAGTCTCACTCAAATGTTAAGTGAAAAAAGTGTTTATAATAGTCAATAAAGAATAGAGAATGGATCTTAAATCTAATAAGCTACTCTCCTGTATACCCATGAGGTCCATTTCAGCAAAATGCATGGGCCTTAGAAACTTCAAACTTTGTATGTGAGATGCACCATGTAATTAATGTCTACGTTACCTGCCACATTCATTTTCAAGTCAATAGGTCAAAGGTCAAGGAAGTTGGTACTGTAATATTAACATATAAAACTTAAATGCCACTAAGTCTAAACAATAAATGTGCATTGACCGAGGAACTTCAGATTTTGAAGTTGATGAGCTTATTGACGAGTGCTTTACTTCAAACATTGAAGGTACTGGTAGATGAAATTCGATAAGTTTTAAAAGTCATTTCCAGTTGAATATAAATTTAAGGTTAAGGTTATGAACACTAAAAATTGTTATGAAACATAAAACTGGCAGTTCAACAATAGTGCAATTTGTTCTAGGATATTCAAAGTTTTGTGTTAATATTATGTACCTTGATGTGTTCTAGTCCTGCCAGTCACCATCTATTTAGGTCAAAAGTTCAATATCATTGGGACTTTTAAGAACAAAACATAAAACTCACCATGGCCATATTATATATTATTTAAGTGTATTGACTTTGGAACTTCAAACTCTGTACCACACAGTCAAGATCTCTCTTGATGATTTATATCTGCCATGCCCATTTTCAGTTTAAAAAGTCAAAGGTCAATATGTGACTTCTATGGTTCAGATTATCTCTTTTAAACTGTTTAGTTTATCATGAAAAATGCTCCATCAGGACTTGTGAGCTGAGACTTGTTAAATGTATTTACTTCATTATAGACCTTGCCAATGATGTATTTTTTAAAAGTTAATGTTCTACTTATTTGTTTTATTCCCTTCATTAATTATTATACTTATATTTTGGCAATTAATGAGAGTAATTTAATCTGGGATGTACTATAACGTATCGTATCGTATGTTCCAGATTTAATACAGGTGCAAGAAAAGAAGGCTTCAATCAGGCAAGCAGCTAAAACGCACTCACTGTCTGTAAGTTATTTAAGAAGGAGATTGTTTGGGGATGTGTCTGTTGACAGCAGAAATGGGCCATCGCCAGTGTTCAACAAAATGGAGGAAGAAGCAATGGCAAATTGGTTGAAAGAAATGGCTCAGAGAGGTATGGGTTTGAAGCCAAGTGAATTCTTAGACTTTGTCCAGAACACAGTTAAGAAAGAAAAAAGAAAAACTCCTTTTGTAAATGACAGACCCTCTTACAACTGGTATAAGAAATTCATGTTAAGAAACAAACATATTATAGAGATGAGAACAGAAAAACCGCTTGAATCCAGTAGAGCAAAACTTACTCGTATAGGTATGGATGAATGGTATTGCAATTACAAGAAATTTCTGATTGAAAATGCTTTACTGCATAAGCCAGAGTGTATATATAATGCAAATGAGACTGGTTTTAATTTAGCAAGCAAGGCAGGAAAGGTTATAGGACCAGTGAGAAGCACTCAAAATACATCTGTACCTCATGTATCTGGGGGTCAAAGTAAACAGCGAATTACTGTAATGTTTTGTGGCTGTGCTGATGGGAGTATGGTTCCGCCATTCTTAGTATATCCTGAACCAAGACCTCGTGGATATTCAGCGTTAACTGGAGGAATGGCAGGTAGTGGTATAGCATTCACAAAAAAAGGCTGGATGGATTCTGAAGCTTATGAAGACTTCCTTAAACACTTCGACAAACATGCTTGCAAAGACAGGCCTGTAGTCCTTTTGATCGACAGTGTAAGTAGTCATATCAGCCAGGGTGCATTTGAAATGGCAAAGTCAAAGGGAATACTTTTATATAGAATTATACCGAATGCAACACATCTAATGCAGCCATTGGACAAAGGCGTTTTTGGACCATTGAAACAGTCCTGGTACAAGGTTATGAGAGCCCATGCAAGAGAAAAGCCAGGTGTAGCTATAGGCAAAGACACCTTTTCAGAGAAATTGAAAGAGGCCTATTTGCTGTTCTACAAACCGCTTACTGTTGTCAACAGCTTTAAGTCATCAGGAATATACCCTGTAGATAGTACAAAGGTAAGGGATTCAGATCTGAAACCAGGTTTTACGTACACACATACTGATGATGAGGTAGAGGAATCAGGAAAAGCACAGCAGACAAAGTCTTCTCAAGATGAGCTTGATGCACAGGGTGCTTTGCGTGCATTTGAAAAGACATTAACAACACCAATTAGAAAAAAATATAAAACACGTATGGAAGAGGGGTATAATGTTGTAGGGGAGTCTCCATGTTTTGAGGTTTACAAGAAGCTTAAGTTTGCCAGTGAAGGTCGAACCTCTGAAACATCTACTGAAAAAGAACCTGTTGGAAACACAACTGATGCTCCATTATCTGGATTAGAAATTCTTGCTAATACAGCATTAAGTCATGAAACTGCCACAACATCTTGTGACCAATCATTAGAAGACCCTCCCTCTGATACTGTTGTTTCCCCAGTACTGGTTGAATCCCTGGTACTGCCAAAGTCAATAAAAAAAACCAAGATGCAACCAAAAAGACTATTAGATAAACTTCCACACCACCTTACATCAGATGAATGTCTTCGAACAATGGCCTTACGTGACTTATCAAAACTCAGAGCTCAAGCAGAGAAAGAGAAAAAAGCAAAGCTTAAATATTTAGCGGCTGCTGAGTCGAGCTGTAGTAAAAGAAGCAAATCTAACATAGTAACATTAAGTCAAAAGCATCTAAAAAGGCTGATCTTTCAAGGGCTGGTACAAGTAAAGCATTGGAAAGACAGAAGAAGAAAATGAAGATGATGTGAAGTGTGAAGGTTGTGGCATGACTTGGAAAGAAGACCAAGAACTTGGTCTTTTGGAAAAATATGGGTGAACTGTGACTTCTGTAATAAGTGGCTACATACAGATTGCTGTCTAAATGAAGTTAACATTGAAAGTGATGACCCTTTCTGCTGTCCAGAATGTAAGAATGATTTACCAAAACCAAATCAAATTTGTTCTACCAAAAAATTACAAATTCATATTTCATACTTGCATTTTTTCAAAAGATGATTTCTTAGAAAAGGTATAAATTTCTAATAAATTTATTTGAATCAAAACATGTTTATGTATCCAGATAAAACCAGTGAAAAGGGAAACTTATTTTTTCAAACAAATTTTAGTTTCTTTCAGCTGTATTTAAAAAAAAACTAAAGAAGTTTGCTATTTGATAAATCCCCTATACAATTTAATGTTGATACATGAATAAATATATATATACTTTAACTTGTAGGTGCCAAATGAAAAAAATGAGGAATGTACAGAAGTGTTGGTAGGTCAGTGTGTAATTAAAGGCTATCACTCCTTCAAAATTCGACCTCCAATGATAGATGATGCCCCTTTATTAACTGTAGATAGAGAATATTGTAACATTCATGACAAAAACGCATGCTTGGTATGGCTGCCTGGTTTAGAGGAGTATAAAAGTGAGTTTCATCAATTAGAAACAGACAAAACACGCAAGCTGAAACTTAATGATATAGCTGGCCTGCCGATAGGTCATGTCCCACGAGGTTTAGGTGGATGTTTTCGTCAGATACTTGACAGAAAGGATTTAATATATGCAGAGGTAACTGGTGAACCCCGGCCAAGTTTTCCACCTTGGCCAGCACCACATGAGACTGGTGGTGGTGCTGTCATCCCTTGTAGTTACATAATTAAGTGCAAGGATGTTTCTACAACCACAGCTCTTATTAGAAATGCTTTACAGGAAATGGAAGAGAAAACAGTCATGACTGTAACAAGGAGGTGTTCAAAATAGTTAGTCTAATTGTAAAGAAAACCGTAAAGCTGACTGTTTCATTTTGATATCAACACAACAATTTAAAATCTTGAAACTTGTATATGTATATATATGTAGCATTTTTAGTTTAGCTCAGTGGTGCTATTGTGATAACCTTTCATTTTTCCTTAGGCCACACTTAAAAAATTGTTTGTTTGCAGTAACACGACCCAAGATTTTTAGTTTGGGTAAGTAGGTTGATTTTTTTTTATATGTATATTTTTTAGAAAGCCTGTAAAATTTTTAGGTATAAGTATAGAAGGAATGGGCTAAAAAAAGCTTTTGGGTAGGGGATGATTTTGGTGAGTAGGTAGCGTTACTGCAAACAAACTATTTTTTAAGGACAGCCTTAACCACATAGTATTTTTCATTTAAACTTTTGAATGGTATCCCTTGTGTTGTGGTGAAATATTTTTTGCATACACACTTGTCGCCATGGTATTCATCTCATAATTACATGTTGACCTGTACAAAGTTTGTGCAAACCATGGTAGTCTGATTAATATCTACAATTTACAAGTAGTACCTCCATTTAACATGTAGTATAACATTAACATAACTTTAATCTGTCTAAATTTACAGCTGAAAGTGAGCAATTAAGACCATCATTGTCATATTTTTTGAAAGCAGTTGATTTTGCATTATTTTTAACATATCTGGTGTAATTATCTTTGTGGATAGTCACTTAATTGTTCTATGTTTTTAATTGTGACATACCTATAGATCAGAGAAAGTCTGCTGGTTAATTCTTAAGAAAATGTTTATTTTGTTGCTTTTATATTAAAAAGAAATGTTGCATGTGACTGGTTAGAGATTAATTATCTCCATACATGTGTAATTAATGGTCAGCAAACGGGTTGAGGTTGTGATATTCAACATGCATATTAGGTATTATTACAGTATTTTTATTTTCATATTTATTTTCAACAAGCAGTTGTGATATTTGTACAGTATTTTATTTTCATGTTCAAATAACCCACAGGTGGTACAGTATTTTAACTGCAGTCCTTTCAGGAAGTTTGTTCATTATTGGACTTGTGGTAATATTCCAGAATTAAAAGAAAGCTATGGAATATTTAAATTTATCTTTGTGTTGTTCTTTTTTTATCATCAAATGTAAGTCCAACTGAGAAACACTAACTTCAAGTGGTATTTAAAGTTGAAACAGGACTAATTTTAATCTGGTTTGTCTGTAAACATGTTTTGATAGATAAATAATATTTTGAGATGCCCCCCCAATAACAGAGGTTAAAAATAATATCAAAGAGGGCGCCACATCCGGAACTGCATCCGAGGTCACGGAAATGCATCGTTTGGTTACAGCGGAGTCGAGCAAAATTTACATTCTTCTTTACATCAGATTTAATTTAAACCGTTTCAGAAAGGTAAAAGAAAGATTTGTTATAACAAAAATGACCAAACTTTCTCCAACAATAAAGGTTTCATGCTGTATGCAGACAAATAATCAAAAGTGGTACGGAACCGCATCATAGACTGTATAGAGATTTTCAAACTTTAAATCACAATGCTTTATATACTTTACATAAGTGGAAGACTGATAGATCTGAATTTAATAACAAAAGTGTAATAACGTGCCGTAAGTTTAACACTAATTTACATTTGTATCCGAGTTCCTTCCCTTAAAAACAATATTTTCCTTGTTATGCATGGGTTATTAGAACACGTGTTCATTGATAAACAAAAACATATTAAGGTGGGTCATAAACAGCCAATGAAAACGCTCTTCATCGCGCACACCTCCAGATAAACTCCGAGACATCCCGAAAGTACTTGATACAGAGGTTGGTGTGGAAAAAAAAGACAAATTCTTTCTTTCCGATTACCAAATAACGGCCACATGTTGATACCTTTTTTTCACGATAATCCGTCAGTCGATTAAGCTATAGACCACAGTGGTAAACCAGTCGTAATTTCGTAGTATTAACCTTTGTTTTCATCTATTATAGAAGGAGTAATTAGTGGGTGGAGTAACAAAATACATTGTAACGGTTAGTGTTATCATAATATATATGTTCTTCTTTTATTTTTTCCCCCACATGTTTCAACTTTCAACGTAAGTAAGCTAAAGGTAGTAATATGTGTATTTTGAATATTGATTTTAAATGTTGCCAGTCTCTAATCTAGTTAAAAAATACATTAATTGATAAAATCAGATATATACTGACATGTTGACATTGAAATAAATCTGTTACCAACACTGTAATTGATTTTTTCCATAACTGATTCAACACTTCAAATATACCGTAATGATATTAATCATCTAATGACGACAGACAAGTGCCATTTAATGCTATTGCTACACTGACTGTATGGTTGGGACAAAAGAAATTAAATTAAACTAATTAATAAATTAGTATAATTAGTAAAACAGAGATTAAGAGTTAACTGGGAATCTAAGAGAACTTGATGCAGGATTAGTAGAAAAATGTTGCTTGCACATTGGATTGAGAAGCTACCCTTCTAGTCCAACTAATTAGACTTGTCAAAAAGACACCGAGATAATTTTGGACGGGCGCTGTCTTTTTTCCAACGGTATGACGGTTTGACAGTAAGAAAAAAAAAGTCTGTAAAATAGGTCAAACCGTTCACACTGAATTAATTAGGCTACTACCCTTCCTGCAGGATGAGTGACTCTGATGCCTTGAGTACAAAACATTTGTAAAAATGTGAAATATATCATATTGCTGTGAATACTGGGACAAACATATTACACCCTTTGTCATAGTATAGAACTGTTCACTTACAGGGGAGAGTATTTTGCAAGGACATACTAAGCTACCTAACGTAACTAAGGTAGATCTGCTGACAATTTATAAAGTAATTACCAAGGTTGTCAAACATTAAGTTTTTTTTCTTGGATGTTATACACCTAATGTAGTGTCTGTAACTTGTGTTAAACTTATATTGTAGACATAAAGAAAAATGCATGTATTTCACAAAAAACAAAATTAGATGTGTGTAGGAGATACAATATACCTTAAACTTTATGATTCATTCAAAGGAAATAGGATATCTGAAAATTTGTTTTTTTGTGTAAGTAATACTTCTTTCTGCACAACAATGCTGTTATTTTAGCCGAATATGAAATAATATCCAAGCAAGTTTGATGAGACAAAAAGTTGTTGTTTTGTAATTTTTAACATATATATTTATAATAATACTGTTCTATTTTACTTACAGATATAATGAAGCAACTGTCTTTGAGAACCCACCTTACATTCTCTGGAATATCATCATTTACTTCAACATGTCACAGTTGTATTATAAATCCAGTTAAAACAGTAAACATGCTAAAAATAAGAGCATTTTCTTTCCATAGACATGGACATATTTGGAAGTCTAAATTTACTAAAGATGAAACCAGGTGTCCGAAACATTATTTAGCTGGGAAAAATCATAGTTTAAATATTCATTCCAATGTAAATAAAGAAAGTTATTATTCAAGGAATAATGTAAGGAACTCCAGGGATCATTCAATGACTTGGAAAGAAAAGTTTGCGCAATCTAACAAACTGTTTAAGGCTGGTACCAGGCTCAAATCTAGATATATTAGGAGGTTGCAGATCATATCATTCTGGTTCCAGTATTTATCTAAGCCCAGGAGAGAAATGGCAGCCAGGAGCAATTCCTCTTTTGTATGTATTAATTTTATTCATTATTAATGTTTTACTTATAGTAATATTTCATGTGATAATTAATACTTTAGTACTCAACTGTATATACAATGTTCATCCTGACTTTAACTGTCACAGATTGTGATATATTTTCAGCATATTTTGCAGTTGTTATGGTAACTGACTTCAATATTTCATGTGATATAAGACTTTAAGTACTGTATATGCATTGTTCATCCTGTCTTAAACTGAAAGTAATATATATTCAGCATTTTTGGTTGCGTTTGTATGGTCACTGACTTCAAATCACTTTCCAATTACGGTTATGGGTTCAAATCCTGTCAGGGATTTTGGTATCATGTTAGAAAGCTATCCAGCTAGCTTATGGAAGGTTAGTGATTCTACTCAACAGCTGGCTTGTGCTTAAAATTTAATGTTTGGGAAGGGGCCCTGGGTCTTCCTCCACCAGTAAAAAATCACTGGATAAGTCATTTGTATGTCACCTTTAACAAGTTTTAGAGATGTTTATGAGAAAATTTCGGAAAAAATTTAATTTGAAATTGATTTTATTTTCAGGGATGAAAATGGCAGTATTATTAGAAGAATATTGAAGATAGATTGTTTTGAACTATTTAGGGGATAAGAATGGGACGAGTTTAAATATTTTTACAAATTTGAAAAAATGTTTTGTATGTTTAGTTTTTATTTTAAATTTATTTTCCTTTTTTATTAACATATTATGTTGAATTTTTGGTACAAAAATTTATTTGCATACCCACAGTTTGCACAGTTTTCTACTTTTTTATGCACCCATATGACATAGCCTGTCATAAATAACATTCTTAACCAAAACAATGCTAGATTTATACCATATTGTTTCCATTAAATGCCCTCTTCCTTGTATTAGTGCCTTCACCACATTTTGTAGAAGAAAAAAAAAAATACCTTATAGATTTGTAATGCATAATAAAAGAACAATCCAAACAATCAAATTTAAAAAAAAAAAAAATAACACATAC
Source organism: Ruditapes philippinarum (assembly GCF_026571515.1). Taxonomy (NCBI): domain Eukaryota; kingdom Metazoa; phylum Mollusca; class Bivalvia; order Venerida; family Veneridae; genus Ruditapes; species Ruditapes philippinarum. The sequence goes on from NW_026853469.1 coordinate 56,385, forward strand.
TGTGTCTAGTAATGTAAAATCATTAAAAATAATTCTGCTTTATAAGGACATTATAGGTAACGTACCTGTCCTAGCTGTTTTGAATTTGAAAATGTTTATTGATTAAGGGGTTCAATCTTAAGACTCTTTTTCAATGAAAATAGGAAAGCAAATTGCTGTGGAAACATTAACTTATTATATTCATACTAATTTTTGGAAATTAGATTTAGTCTTTAACATATGTTATAATGACACTGTGTTTCTATGAAAATGACTTTACCTATTACAATTCTTTTACCTGTTTTCATGTTCTATAGATTTATTTTGTACAAGAAAGGAATTTATCCAGTTTGCTTCACCTTTTTTAAGCATAAGAACAATTCTAGTCGTATTGCTTTTTTCATCAAAATTAAAAACAGCCTACATTATTTTGATTATTAAATCATTAAGAGATTTTTTTTTTAACAAGATCAATTTTAGCATATGGTGTCAAGTTTATCAAATCAGACACAAAAGATTGAAAAATCTTTGTGAAGAAGTCGTGCACAATTTGTCGAAAAGACACAATTAAAAAATCGTTCGAACTGAAATTTGATCTTGCTGCTCCAATTTAATGACATGTAGTTCGCCATACATGCAGGACATAATAGTGTATTATTGCAGTGTTATGTCAATGCTATTTATCGGTCCGTTGATTGTTATTTGGTTGTTAACAGTTAGAATACTTTAACATTACATTTATGTCACAATTTTAAAAGAGTTTGTTACCTCAGTGGTTTATACATTTACCGCACCTTGATGTTTGGCCTTAGTTGATACAATAATTGGAGAGATAGTATTTAAAAAGATTTAAACTTGCCAAAGCATATAATAAATTATATTCAAATATTAACATTTTTTTAAAGCAGCAAACCTCCAGATTCATGCTTATTCTCATTAAAGGTTTTGAAAATATATTTAAAAGTTAAAATTTTTAATATTGTGAAGTGAACAAAGACAGTTGTTTACACATGACGAATGGTACTAACAATCCACTTAAATTACCAAAAAGTGATCAAAAGTGTTAGTCACGCAGTAGAAATATGGTGACCAATAAATACTGAAAAATCAGTAAATGTAAAACTTTATAATCATTTAATCACTGTTATTACACATTCTAATACGCCCTGCATTTTTTTCTCTATTGAACATTGTGTGTTATTATGCAATAAAATCATTGTTGATGTTCTATATATAGACATGTGATGTAATAATTATACATGTGACATAACAACTAAAAAATGCAACACGCTGAAAATAAGTACGGAAACAAATCAAGCGCAATTTAGCTTAATATCAAGTATGGTGGCATTTATGTTAGAATCAAAATAATAATTATCCAAATCAGTGATTTTATCGCAATGTTGTATATTAAATGTCTTGAGGTCTTATTGCTAAGTATTATATCGTTTATTTTCATGTATATCATACTATATATCATACTATAATAGTAAAATATGATTTAAAGTTGAAATTTATAATTACAGGCACTTACATCTACAGGATTGAGGGAAAATGATCCGCGTCTGGCAGAATGTTTTCAAGGGTTGTCTCGGTATCAATCGTCCGGGAGATTTCAGGACGGTGATATGTCTAAGTTCGGTCCAACCATAGATCGTGAAACTTTTAAACAGTAAGGAAATAGTTTTCTTTATCCTGTGTGATATCTTTTACATTTATTTCGGATGGTACTGGATACTTATAAGTATATTGTCAAGACAGTTATATGAAGGTTACATCAATCTGATTAAACTCAGCTCCTAAATAATGGTACGCATTAGGGTCTAACTTCCACGAATAGGTTGTCACCTTCTCACAGCCAGTCATTGCCGAGCTTTCACAATTTTGAAAGCGATGCAGTTTCTAATTTAATCACCGGAAAACCAATACTGAGTAGTTCCATTGACAATGTTATTTTGATTCTTTTTCTAATGCCTATCTGTAAAGGAAGGTTTGACTGTATGGCTAAAAATAACTTTATTGGGTAAATTTGAATCACAATGGAGGCAAAACATATATGGTGGCAATCAGATCTGCATGTAAGAAATAACTTAAGTAGATCTAACTTTAGTCAGATTGACAGTTACATAAAGAATGCTAGAAATAACTTTACAACAAAGGATTTTGTCTGATGAGGGTAATTTTAATCCTCTTTATCTTCTACATAAGAAAACATTAAATGAAAATAAAATAATGTATACAGATGCCATACCCTGAAAATTTAATCTGCTTGCAATTACTGTCAATCCTGTGAATAAAGGCTGTGCTAAGGTGACACCATACATGACCTTTATAGACATGAGGTCTTTATTTGGAGTTTACTGTGTTGTATTTTTGTTATTGAATGTTTGTCAAAGAGTGGTCTTTATTTATGTGATTGTCTTTATTAGGAGATGGTCTTTAACACAGGCTTGACTGTATTCAACTTACCATGGCTACATAAATAACACTTGATGTAAAAAATACAACCATTTGAACCAATTTCTTTTTAATCTAAGAGAATTTACTTTTCAGTCTTTTAATATTTTATTATTTTCAAACAACTTCAGAATCAGATTCAACATATAATACGGTAAACATGCACATGTAGATGGTTCATCACAATAATGACTCATAGTATATGTCAAGGTCAAATTTTAAGGTCAGAATTGAGGGTCAAATGTTATAATCAAGTTTGAAGCTCAGATTGTACGAGTCAGAGTCAAAGCTCAAGTTTTAATGCTTAACAAGATCAGAATTGATGCTTCAATGATAAGGCCAATGTTAAAGGTTAAATCATAACCTTAGTGCAATAACTAGTTAACTCGTATTAATTTCAATGGGAGTTAACCCATTATTGCACAAAGGCGACAAAATGGTAAGGTCAGAGATGAAGCTCTAATGATAAGGTCAGAGTTGAGGTCAGAGTTGATGTTTCAATGATTAGGTCAATGTTGGTGTTTAAATTGTCACCTAATAGTGCAATGACTAGTGTAATTAGTGCAATAACTAGTTAACTTGTATTAAATTTCAATAATTACTGCACTATAAAGGTTATATTGTAAGGTCAGAGTTGAAGGTTAAATGGTAAGGTCAGACATAAAGGTTATATTGTAAGGTCAGAATTGAAACTCAAATGGGATGGTCAGAATTGAAGCTATAATGATAAGGTCAGAGTTGAAGGTTAAATGATAAGGTCAGAGTTGAAGGTTAAATGGGAAGGTCAGAGTTGAAGGTTTAATGTACTGGTCATAGTAGAAGGACACAGGGATGAAAATAAGAACAAGATTTGCTTTCTTTACCAGATTCACGTTTTAAGGGATTTTCATAGAACAATCGTAACAGATCATCTTTAAATGAAACAAGACTCTCATTGAAGTTAAGGACACCATTTATGATTAAATATTTATTATTATTATATACACAGTTACAACCATGAATAAGTATGTAGGAGTCTCTTATGGGGCCCATACATTGAGTAAATGATTGACTACTTTTATTAAAACTGTTCGTTTTCAAGACTTTCAACAAGTTTATAGCTTCTAACAAAATCAAACTAAAATAAATTTGTGTAAACTAAAACTGTTTGTCATTCTTGAAAAACTCAAAATTGTCAATTTAAAAAGTACCTGAATGTTTATTGTATAATTTGTAAGATTTGTATTGAAAGGAACAAATTTATTATAATTTTCAGATGTATAGCAAAGAATATATCCCTGATCTCAACTGCGTTTAGGAATGAGTTTATCATACCAGATTTCAGCCAGTTTTGCAGTGATATAGATGAACTATACTGGCACTGTAGAGAAAACATTAGTGGAAATGTAAGCTTTCTTGATTTCTGTTATATAATAACTGGTAACAGCAATGGTCGGAGGGTTAAGGATCACTGTTTCACACTTTATCTATAGTTTTATATGTTACAGCAGCAAGTGTTAAATGTCATGTGACATGTACTTCACTTCAGTGAGAGATATTTTTCTGGTCCTTCGGGATTATTGATTCCAACATTGAAATGTTGAAATGTTGAAATTTCAGTTCTGCTCAAGCTGGTTATAGGGGCTATGAGGAATGTTTCACTTTTTCATTATCCCTCATGTACATGTACAGACTCATTCAAAGGGAGTTATGATTATAATTAATGCTTCTGAGGGATCACAGTTTTAACCAGATTTTTAAGGAGTCTGCTTTTCAAATTGAACCTATCTAGCATGAGTTTGAGCTCTATTTATGTGACACAATGTTGTCTTATATGATGCCACCACTGGTCACTGTAAAATCAGAAAGTATCACGAGTCATAAATGGCAAAATTTGAAAATTTCAAGCTGAGTATGAATGAGCCTGTTCATGGACTGAACTGGAAAGTGCAAGTTACTGTCCATGCCCACTAGAACTGGCTTTAGCAGAATTCAACGTTTAAACATGATTATGGTGAAATTTGAATTTAGAATCATCCCATTCTGTGGTTACCATGGAACCTTTCAACAAACAAACAAACAAACCATGAAAATAAATTTGTAATTTTTGTTTAGGGAACATTTTATTCTCGTTATGTATAATATTCATGTGTTAAATAAGAGAAACTTACCAGGTAATAACGTTTCGAGAATCGTTCATAACATTATTGAAACAACATAATTTTACTGTTGATAAATTTTACAAAAAGAAATCATTAGATGTAGCATTATACCATTTAATTAAAAATAATATTCCAGTATTTATTACTTTCTCTAGTTAAAATAAAGTTTGGTTTCTATATTTTCAGGTAGCAACGTATATACCTCAGCTAGCTAGATATAGTCCTAACTTCTGGGGAGTGGCGGCGTGTAGCGTAGATGGACAGAGGTACAAAATTCTTTCTGCTAAGTCTATACATGAATTGTATAAAGTTAATATGTTGTTAAATGAATAACTTAGATAGAAATTTACAAGCTTCATTGAAACATTTTATATTGAAGAACTCAGGCTTCGATGTTCAATGTCATGGGCTCCATTCCATGAAAGTCCTAAATGTAAGTCTTAAGTAAGTCCTAGGACTTATGATAAACTATAGGACTAACTTAAGACCATTTCAATAACTATTTTCATCTTTATTAAATGCTTTAAACATTTAATAAATTTATTCTTCTGAGGAAAGTTACAAAATACAAATGCACATGTTTCTATCAGCAATTTGTAAGGTTCATTTAGAAATTAAAAAGTCTTAACATAAAAGACATAAAAGTTAGGACATTTTCTTTGAAACAAAAAGTGTCTCACTTTTAGTTTTAAGACATATTTAGACTTTCCATGAAATGCAACCCAGTGTTTTATTTCATTCATAATAGGCTATTGTGAACTATTAATTTTGAGATGGTAACTCCAATATTGAAGGAAAATAAAGGGACACAACTGTAGTTAATACTTTTAACTGTTTAATCACTTACATTTTACCTTTAATAGTTTAAATCTCAAGAAGGTTTTTTTTAGCTTTTTATGCCAGGAAAAACACAAGCTGGGCTGTGTTCAAAGAAACTCCTGAGTGTACCCGAAGTACTAAAAAACTGGAAACAAACTAATCCCTCGGAAGCATTAATCACAACAAAATTACAAAAGAATTGCAGACTCGGTTTGATTGAGTCTGATAATGAATACGTGCAACATCCCTCAGGCCCCCTAGCACCGGCTTGAGCGGTACTCAATTCTCAACACTAAGACTTAAAACCAACTTTAAGGCTTAACTTAAGCTTTTTCAATAAATTATTATTTATTCAGTCAAAGACAGTAGACTGTATTTAAATTTATGTACGGATAGAAATAAAAAAATACAGTAACAGAAAATTTATTCGCAGTGTTTTATTGCTTATCTGTATTGCTATTCAGAAATTAATAGTCATAGGAGTCATAGGTTAAGACTTTTTCTATGGAACACAAAATTGTTTCAGTTTTGGTCATAAGAATGATTTAGACTTAAGACTTTCTATGAAACGCAGCCCTGGTAATAGGTGTTGAATGCTTGCCAATGTGAATTAATTTAAAAAAAGGAAGGAACATTCAAAAATGGCTTCATGGAGAATTATAAATTTATACCTATATGTATTATTGAACTCTTAAATGAAAACTCTATTTGCATTAAAACTGAATAAAAATCCTGTAACTGTATAAGATGTTTCACTCGAAATGCTTTTAATAAATTTTTGAAAAGTGCAAAATGACTACTAAATTATCATTTCTCTTTTTCTGTAGGTAAATATTTTTGACTTTTTAGGAAATGAAATGCATTGTTAAAACCTAGTGGGCATTGCTGTTGTTATTTGTATCCAGTAACAAATTAAATAGAATATTTCAGTGGAAATTATTACAATTTTTCAGATATTCTGTAGGTGACACAAATGTACCATTCTGCTTACAATCAGTATCAAAACCTTTGACCTATGCCATGGTGTTAGATGACCTTTCACCAGAGGTCATCCATGAATATGTAGGTCATGAACCCAGTGGCGTAGCTTTCAACACTATCAACTTAGACTATAGAGGTAAATGTTTAATAATTTTTCTGTTAAGGAAATAAATAACATGGGTTTGCCTAAAATACGAAAGTGACTTTTTTGACGAAAGTGACTTTTAAAATATGGATTATAGTGTTTTAATAGACTTTTACAATAAAATTGCAGGTTTTAGACGTATATTATTAGAAATTGATTATATAATCATTTTGATGATTTAATTGCTATTTTTTTTATTTGCATAATTTCTATACACAAGTTCTGATATCTTCTTTCGCTCACATTGAAAAATACGAAAGTGACTTATAAAGTATTAAAACACTGTTTAAATTGAAAATTTTACTATTAATGCACTAAGCAGATGTTTATATTATCAGAAATTGATAATATTTATTTTCAAAAATAATCATTATGAAGATTTAATCACCATTTATTTGCACAATGTCTATACACAATTACAGAGATCTTCCTTTCGCTCACATTGAAAAATACGAAAGTGACTTATAATATACTGTTTAATTTGAATTTATATTAATATAACAGTTTGTAGAGGTATAGTTTCAGAAATGAATAAATTATATTCAGAAAAAAAAAATCATTATAATGATTTAATATGCATACATTTCCATTATTTCTATATACCAGTTCACAGATCTTACTTTCGCTCACTTTCGTATTTTTAATGTGAGCGAGAGGAAGCGAAAGTGATTTTAAAAATGTTAAATATAGCGGTTTAATTGAATTTTATATTAATATTGCAGTTTGTAGACGTATATTATCAATACTAGTTTTTTTAATCAATATGATTTGATCTTCATTTATTTGCATATAATTTTTAATATTTATACACAAGCTCTGACCATGGTTAAAACATTGCTATTCAGTTGGTACATATTTTCCCATAAATGATGGATAATCTTGTCCAGATTGAAATATAGGCAACTCTATTTATCATATTTAGTGTGGTTAGAGTAAAAGTATAAGTTCAATATCAAAATGTTTTTACTGTAAAATTTTGTATTCATTATTTTTTTGTTTACATTTTTTTTCAGACAAACCACACAATCCTATGATAAATGCGGGGGCTATTGTTGTATGTAGTTTATTAAAACAGACATACAATCTTGCTGACAGGTTTGACTATGTAAGTTTCTCCTTGTTTAGCCTAAACTGTTCTTGAATACTCTAGTGTTTGGTTCTATACATTGAAAGTATTTAGAGAACTACTGAGTTATTATGGAAGTTTTATTGAGGTATAGATTTACTGACTTGTTTTGGAAGCTTTTATGGTGTATCTACAAGTTATTATGGAAGGTAGATGTACTCATTTGTTATGGAACCTATATTTTCGTTTAATGTATAGATGTGCTAAGTTGTTTGGAAGTTTTGATGCAGTATAGATGTACCAAGTTATTATGGAAGGTAGATGACTACTAAGTTGTTATGAAAGCTTTATTTTCATTTAGTGTATAGATGTACTGACTTTACTATTGTGTGTTTCAACTCTTGGTTTTGTCAATAGATAAATTATTACACGATAAAATATGTTTTCAGGTTACTCAAGTTTTAAAGAGATTAACTGGTGGGGAATATTTGTCTTTCAATAATTCAGTGTAAGTTATTTATAGTTACGTATTTGCTCACAGTAAATAAAACAGAATATTTTATACAATAGGGGTACCTGTAAGTTTTCTCACAAAATATTTTATACAATAGGGGTACCTATAAGTTTTCTCACAAAATATTTTATTAAATAGGAATACCTGTAAGTTTTCTGACAAAATATTTTATTAAATAGAAGAACCTATTAGTTTTCTGACAAAATATTTTATACAATAGGAGTACCTGTTAGTTTTCTGACAAAATATTTTATTAAATAGAAATACCTGTTAGTTTTCTGACAAAATATTTTATTAAATAGAAGAACCTGTTAGTTTTCTGACAAAATATTTTATTAAATAGGAGTGCCTGTTAGTTTTCTGACAAAATATGTTATTAAATAGGAGTACCTGTAAGTTTTCTGATAAAATATTGTATTAAATAGGAGTACCTGTAAGTTTCTGACAAAATATTTTATTACATATGGGTACCTATTAGTGTTCTGAAAAACATATTTTATGAAATAGGTGTACCTGTAAGTTTCCTGACAAAATATTTGTGTTGTTTCAGTTATGACATCACATAATTATGCTCATTAATTATACTTGTATATTCATATGCCGATAGTTAAGGGAAGATATTCACATGTTAATTGATATATTTATATATGATAGTTAACGGAAAATATTCACATGTTAATTGATATATTTATATTTGATAGATTCCTGTCTGAAAGGGAGACTGCTGACAGAAACTTTGCTCTTGGTTATTACATGAGAGAGAAAAAGGTAAACATGCTAATAATAAGAAAATGAAGGACAAAACAACACAGAAAACCACACATGCACACGCCTAAAACTGTAAAAACTATAAACATTTACAACTTTTGATTTACTTTCATATTTTCTTTTTTCATTATTTCAGTGAAAAAGTAATATTTATATGGTTATATTTCCACTCTTAATTACGAGTAGAATTTAAGAGACCTCGATGCAGGACCAGTAGAAAAATATTTTTCAGTGCCTGTTAATAGTACAAAATAATGAACAGCTTAAAAGTTATACTGAATATTTTTAGGTTAATAAAAGTTCCATCAAGGACCAACAGTGTCATTTTGATTAAAATGGAATTATCATAACTGTATTATTTTGTCTATTTTTCAGTGTTTTCCAGAAGGCACAAATCTCATGGAAGTTATGGACTTTTACTTTCAAGTAACACTTTTTTTGATTTTATCTGAGTATATTTAATTTAAACTATTTCTAATAGTAATAAATGATTTTATTATAAATTTATGATTTTTCTGATGCAAATAAAGTCATTTTTAGCACAACTTTTCAAAGAAAAAGGAGAGTTACTGTACTCACCCAAGTGTCAGATTCACACTTTGGTTAAGTTTTTGCATGCAGTTTGGTATCTTCAAAAACACTGAAGAGAATTGGCAAACTTATTTGAGAGCATAATAGGAGGTCACTGTCCAAGGTCCATAACTCAAACATGGATTTTGACAGAATTATGGCCTTCTTTGAACTTAGAAAATTCTATATTATCCAGGCTCTTATTTTATTACTACTAGTAACAAGATATATTTTTACTAACAAGCACTGAGAATAGTTGAGCATGCTGTCCTACTGCCAGCTCTTGTCGACTGAAATAAATACATACATTTGGGTCAATTTTCTGTATTTTACACTTTATGTTTTTTTTGAGAGTCATTACTTGACAAATGTGAATGTTATATTGATGTCCTACGTGCTTATTCATTAAGCTTAGATAATGTTCAGGTTTGATAACATTTTCTATGCGTACTTTACAGAACGTATATAATAAAAGAGGAATACCCTATAGCTTAGGATAGTATCACTCTTATTAATTGTGTAAAATTGTAATCACACTTACTTACCCTGGGGGCTCTAATGAATATTAAAACAGGCAATTCTAGCAATACACCCCATCAGAATAGTACACTAAAGTCTTGTGCAATATTCCATTTGTGACGAAACTTATAATTATAGAATTAATTGTATGGGCATTAACTTTGATGTAAAAAAATGGACCAGCTGGGTACATGAAAAAGGGTATGATTATACTTGGTTTATACACAATTTATTTATTTTAGTTTGATTGTGTAAAAGCTACAAGCTTATAGACACACTTCGAATCTGTTCCTGGAAACAACCAGTACTGAGCAATGAGTGTGAAGTTTCTTGCTGAAGGAAACAACAACTTGCCCCTGGTGGGGTTTGAACCCATGCGGCTAGCATTCATTAGATTACTAGTCTGACACATTTACCACTCTGCAATGCCACCTATCACGCATGTTGCAGATGATTTCACTATCTGAATTTATTTATTTTACAGTTGTGTTCCCTGGAGATAACATGTGAGTCAGGTGCAGTTATGGCAGCTACTCTAGCTAATGGAGGAATATGTCCTATCACAGGTGATAAAGTATTTTCTTCTTCCTCCATGAGGGATACAATGTCGTTGATGCTTACATGTGGCATGTATGATTACTCTGGTGAATTTGCTTTCAAGGTATGTAACATTCATGTTATTTTGTTAAAGTTATCTCCCTTGTTTAACTTGATGAATTCCATTTTGCAATATGATGTTCTAAGTTTATCTCTTCTATGATCTCCCATTTTCAATGTGATGATCTCCCCTTAACAACTTGATACACTCCCCTAATCAACTTGATAATATCCCTTATCAACCTAATTACCTCCCCTAATCAATTTGATAATGTCCCCTAATCAATTTGATAATCTCCCCATAACAACTTGATACACTCCCCTGATCAACTTGATGTTCTCCCCTTAACAACTTAATTATTTCCCCTTATCAACTTGATGATCTTCCCTGATTAACTTGATAACCTCTCCTTTACAATGTGAAGGTCTCCCATGATGAAAACAAGTCATTTTGTGATTGTAGCTCTTTGTGTAGAATTTGTTGTCATTTCCGATAAGCAAAAATTTGATGTAATGACAAATCTTTCATAAATAACTTTCTAGTATCAATGTTTGTCAAAAAGTTTGTTTTCTGAAAAAAAATTAATATACAGTGATAAGATAACTTTCTCTGATGAATTTAATTTGGAGGTGATTCAGATTGACATGTCTTCACTGTTAGACAATTTATTTTCATGTTTTATTATATTCAACTAACATCATTTGGATCCTACAATTCATACAAACTTGGAACCATTTATGTTCAACTGACAGATAGCTATAGCCTTAAAGATGTAGGAGTGAATGTTAACTGCATTCACTTGTTTTATTTACTAACATTGTTCATTTACTAAAAATGTTTTAATTGAGAAGGCAATGTTAAATGATTTTCTTGAAGATAATGATATATTGCTTTGTTTTCATGTCTAAGTTTTCCTCTTATTTAAAGTAGCCTTCAGCTTTCGTTTTCTGTTGGAAAAACAATTCTGTGTCGTTCCATTTTAAGTACATGTATTTCAGTACTAATTACTTTTCTTGGAAAAGTGTATCATATCAATGTTAAACCTTCTTCAAAACAGCATCCTGAGAGCTATTTATAACATTCTTTTCTAAAAATAGAACATTTAGAAGCCGGGAAACAAATTAATCTCTTTACTAATTTTTTACATTATAGCCAGCAGACTGGCAGATTAGAGGTATTGAAGGGTTTTCTTATAGTTTATGTATTTTATGGGCGGCATATTTCATTTTGGTCTTAATTTGTATTTGATTTGACAATTATATGAAACAATTTATCTAAAAACAACATATTTAACCATTAGTAAAGCTAGAGGCCACTTTAATAATGAACAATGCAGAATTATTTATTCTTCTATTATACATTTTTATATTTTGCTTATTTAATTTTTCATTATCTTCCTAAAATGTGTCTATGTGTCACCTCTGTTTGTGTTTTAACAGGTTGGGCTTCCAGGAAAGTCGGGTGTGTCTGGTGGTATAATGCTGGTGGTTCCCAACAAGATGGGCTTCTTTGTCTGGAGCCCGGCTCTTGATAAATGGGGGAACAGTGTTAGAGGCGTACAATTTGCTAAGGTAAACTTGTAATACATATTAGAATTGCTGGCAGTGTGAGCTCAAACCCCCATCAGAGGCAAGCCATTGTTTCTGTGAGCAAGAAACTTCACACTCGCCGCTTTTTCCTGGTTGGTTCGAGGATCGGATCTGAGAGTGTTTCAATAAGCTTTTAGCTTCCAACACATTCAGACTAGAATAAATTAGTATAAACTAAATTCATATACTGATACATATCTTCACCTCAGTGCAGTAACAGTTTAATCCAATTAAATTGTAAAGGGTTTAGCCTGTAACCGCATTACTTGCAACCTTGAGTGGCTTTTGGTTTTGAGAGTCAGTAACTTGATTTAAGCAAACAAGCTGTATGGCAATAGTACAGGTTATGCCAGTTTTAACTCACAATAGAAAGATGGTTACTTTATTTAAAGCAGCAGGGGAAAATTATCTTTGTGATTTTTAACAACCCATACAGAAAAAAAATAAATAAATAAAACAATTTGGCTAATGATAGTCATATTCAACACATGCACTTTCATGTTCACATGTATTTCTCGATGTTGACATGGAATTTGTAGTTGTTTTATGACATGTACTTTTACCAGAATTAAACTGTCTATCTTTCTATGTTACATACAACATTATTTTAACTGTATAAGCAATTAGTCTTAAAGATTAACTTTAGTTACCTCCCTTTATACTGTTTTCCACTATAATTAATTGACAGTGATAAATAATTTGAAATCTTTGATTCATGAATGATCCGACATTTAAAATGCCTTACAAATTACATATATTAATATGTTCATATGTCTGTATAGTGTTCAATACCCTTTTAACAATATTTTAACATGCATTAAAGCTGCATGCCTCCAGATCAGCTAAAATATTTCAAGAAAATCAAACTACTAAGATGTAAAGAAAAGTAAATTTTAAGATTCAATACACAATATTTTACTGCTAAATACAATTTCAAAATTTTCATGATTGTCATGAATCTGGAGGCATGCTGCTTTAATTTTGATTATGATGTTGATCTGTATCATTATGCCCCCGCCATGTAATGGCCGGGGCATATAGTGTTACCCTGTTCCGTCATTCCGTCCTTCCGTCCTTCCGTCCTTCCGTCCTTCCATCCTTCCGTCCTTCCGTCCTTCCGTCATTCTGTCATTCCGTCATCATCAGTTTCCGTTCATTATCTTAAGAACGGTTGGGCACATTCAACTCAAATTTGACATATGGATATGTCATGAGAAAATACAGGTCAAGTTCGAATTTGGTCATGGTTCGATGATTTTTGGCAGAGTTATGCCCCTTTTACTTTGAAAATAATATGAAATTTCAGTTTCCGTTCATTATCTCAAGAACGGTTGGACACATTCAACTCAAACTTGACATATGGATATGTTATGAGAAAATACAGGTCAAGTTCGAATTTGGTTATGGTTCGATGATTTTTGGCAGAGTTATGCCCCTTTTACTTTGAAAATAATATGAAATTTTCAGTTTCCGTTCATTATCTCCCCAACGGTACAACACAATCAACTCAAACTTGACATATGGATATGTCATGAGAAAATACAGGTCAAGTTCGAATTTGGTCATGGTTCGATGATTTTTGGCAGAGTTATGCCCCTTTCACTTTGAAAATAATATTAAATTTTCAGTTTCCGTTCATTATCTCCCTCAAGGTACAACACATTCAACTCAAACGTGACATATTGATGCGTCAAAGGAATGCGCAGGTCAAGTTCAAATTTGGTTGTGGTTCGATGATTTTTGGCAGAGTTATGCCCCTTTTACTTTGAAAATAATATGAAATTTTCAGTTTCCGTTCATTATCTCCCTCAAGGTACAACACATTCAACTCAAACGTGACATATGGATGCGTCAATGGAATGCGCAGGTCAAGTTCAAATTTGGTCATGGTTCAATGATTTTTGGCAGAGTTATGCCCCTTTCACTTTGAAAGTAATATGAAATTTTCAGTTTCCGTTTATTATCTCCCCAATGGTACAACACATTCAACTCAAATTTGACATATGGATATGTTTTTGGAATGCCAAGGCCAAGTTCGAATTTGGTCATGGTTCAATGATTTTTGGCAGAGTTATGCCCCTTTCACTTTGAAAATAATATGAAATTTACAGTTTCTGTTCATTATCTACCTAACAGTGTTACATATTCAATTTTAATTTGACATATGGATATGTCAAAGGAATGGGCAGGTCAAGTTGGAATTTGGTCATGGTTTGATGGATTTTTGGCAGAGTTATGTCCCTTTCACTTTGAAAATAATTTAGATACATCTTAGGAATAAGCAGTTTAAGTTTGAATTTGGTCATGGTTCAATGATTTTAGACAAACTTATCTTTCCTGAATGTTGGAAAAATTTTGAACTTTCAGTTTCAGCACTCATTCTTTTAGCCATTATTTTGGCTACAAATATGCAATATGCTTTTTCTAAAGGTTAAGACTGAATAATTTCAGTGCCTTGAACGTTGTATGGAAATGGTTTGTGTTAACATTGAAAAGTTTTAAGGGCTTTGAACTTAAAATGAAAAAAAAAAATTAATGCACCATCTGAAATTTTGGCTGCATGCGGGGGCATCCGTGGCATGATGACACATTTCTAGTTACTGTTTGTTTCAGGATTTGGTTAGCAAATTCAACTTTCATCACTATGACAACCTGAAATTTACGCAGAAGAAAGTAGATCCTTGCCTGAAGAAGATAGAATCTCGCGCTACAGAGGTTGTAAATTTGCTATTTAGTGCTTACAATAGTGACGTATCAGCACTAAGGAGGTATCTACATTTCTACTACATTCGAGCCGCGTCATGACAAAACCAACATAGTGCATTTGCGACCAGCATGGATCCAGACGAGCCTGCGCATCCACGCAGTCTGATCAGGATCCATGCTGTTCGCTATCAGTTTCTCTACTTGTAATAGGTGTTGGTAAGCAACAGCATGGATCCTGATCAGACTGCACGGATGCTGGTCGCAAACCCATTATATTGGTTTTGTCATGACACGGCTCATTTATATTAAAGGCACATTATGTCTCAGAATTGAATAATTTTTTTAAATATTCTAGAAAGGTCAAATTTGAGTTTAATACAATTTAAATAATGGTTTAAGAGCTTTTAAGATGCTTATCACCTGAAGAAAGTAGGGACATATGTGAAATTGTATGTCATAATGTAACGAAATGTAAACAAAGTAGTATTTTGACATCCATATAAAATACTAAATCACTGTAATTGTACTAAAGGCCATAGAGTAATAGATGCAAGAGATGGTACAGTTAAATGCATTAAATAAGTATCTTTTTTGGAAACTACAACAGGACACCAAAATAAAATGTTTTTGAGACATTATTGAGGCATAATGGGCCTTTAAATTTTTAAGTGTTTTTTTGTTATAATCAACAACACTTTAAAGTGAATTTGTCCATAATGGAAGGTCTTAAATGCCATTTAATACCATAAATATATATCTTGATAGTATATTGTATATAATAATAATATGCGATACCACAAAAAGTTATGTATATGGATGTTTTGACTTCAAACCACTTGCCCCTCACGGTTGTGAGATTGAATCCCTACAGGGACTTTGGATTCTTTCATGTGACAAACTATCCAGCTAGCTTACGGATCGTCCATGGTTCTACTCAGGTGCCCGTTCATGCCTGATATAATGCATGGAAGGGCACCTGAGGTCTTCCTTCACCATTAAAGCGGGAACATCGCCATATAACCAATACTGTGTTGGTGTGACATAAAATCCAATCAAACAATAAAAAAAAAAAAATTATGGAATGTGTGCACATTGTAGACCAATCGACTTTAATACATACATACTAGATAGCAACTGTACATACACATTATATAAATAGACCATGGATCCAGCATACTTACATATTAATACGTAAGACTACAATTAGTATAATCCTGTGATGATACCATTATAGTGATTATACTCTACAAAATACTCTATGGTACTCTGAAATACTGACCCATTGTTGGTAAAGTTTTCAAGCCTTATTTAAAGTTTTCTTTGAAAGGATGTACGGGAGAGATCCATCTACAACAATGACAACAAAGAACAAATAGTGGCAATTGTCACATCCAGTTTTATCGTGTCTGTTCATGAGACTTAATGTGAAGGCATCATCTCTCACTCAACGCCCCTACCCCTCCTGCCCCCCCCCACCCCCCCTGCAGTGACGTAAGCTATATTCAGTCCTGAGGTATAACAGTCTACGAGCATTTTCGTGTCCTCAACATTATATTCTGTATAAAAATTGTAAATTTTCAGTGTCTGCTTTCAACCAGAATATTTGTATGTGGTTATAGCTTACATTTTATTGGTTATGGGCTTATGGCACACATTTATGTGATTATTGCCCAAACTTCGTTGCAATGATACACAATGATGTGTTTATATCAAATATTTACATGGTTATGGCTTACATTTATGCAGTTATGGCACACCTTTATATGGTTATGGCAAACATTTATATGGTTATGGCACACATTTATATGATTATGGCTTACATTTATGCAGCTATTGCATACATCTACATGGCTATAGCACACATTTTTGTGGTTATGGCACACATTTATATGGTTATGGCACACATTTATATGGTTATGGCACACATTTATATGGTTATGGCACACATTTCTATGGTTATAGCACACATTTATATGGTTATAGCACACATTTTTGTGGTTATGGCACACATTTATATGGTTATGGCACACATTTATATGGTTATGGCACACATTTATATGGTTATAGCACACATTTATATGATTATGGCTTACATTTATGCAGCTATGGCATACATCTATATGGCTATAGCACACATTTTTTGTGGTTATATCTGGTTCAATTTAGCATTAAAATAAGTTAATTGTTGTATTTCATTGTATAACATTGTTGTTTTAGTTGCTAATGTCATAGTCATTTTCCTCTGACATTTCTAGTATGTATTTAAGTTTAAAATTGAACAATGTCCTACTATTTAAGATTGTTATTCTTTTGCTCTTTTATTTTATGTTAGAGATATGATCTGACCTTCCTTGCATTTTTGATATGCTTGACTGTCTCTACTTTCACGTTTTAGATT
This sequence comes from Ruditapes philippinarum, assembly GCF_026571515.1. Classification (NCBI taxonomy): domain Eukaryota; kingdom Metazoa; phylum Mollusca; class Bivalvia; order Venerida; family Veneridae; genus Ruditapes; species Ruditapes philippinarum. The sequence goes on from NW_026853469.1 coordinate 73,635, forward strand.
TAGTTTCTGACAATCCTTTCTCTCATGTTTTAAATATGCTCTCACCATCCATACTTTCATGTTTTAGATATCCTCTGATTGTCCTTTCTCTCATGTTTTAGATATGCTCTGACCATCTTTCCATTCATGTTTCAGGTAGGCTCTGACCATCATTACTTTCATGTTTTAGATATGCTCTCACCATCCATACTTTCATGTTTTAGATATCCTCTGATTGTCCTTTCTCTCATGTTTTAGATATGCTCTGACCATCTTTCCATTCATGTTTCAAGTAGGCTCTGACCATCATTACTTTCATGTTTTAGATATGCTCTCACCGTCCATACTTTCATGTTTTAGATATCCTCTGATTGTCCTTTCTCTCATGTTTTAGATATGCTCTGACCATCTTTCCATTCATGTTTCAGGTAGGCTCTGACCATCATTACTTTCATGTTTTAGATATGCTCTCACCATCCATACTTTCATGTTTTAGATATCCTCTGATTGTCCTTTCTCTCATGTTTTAGATATGCTCTGACCATCTTTCCGTTCATATTTCAGGTAGGCTCTGACCATCATTACTGTCATGTTTTAGATATGCTCTGACCATTCTTACTTCAATGATTTAGATATGCTCCTTTCTTATGTTTTAGATATGCTCTGAGTGACTTAGATATGGATCAGGCAGATTATGATGGAAGGACAGCTTTACATATAGGGGCAGCTGAAGGTCATGAGAATGTTGTACGTTTCCTCATAGACAAGTGTAAATGTAATCCCTTTGTAATAGACAGGTAAGTCTAACGCCAGCAATTCTGATTAACCCTTCGCTATACAAGTATACCCATCTAACTCATCATATTTTGCCAACAATACTTGTATACCCATATTTAGCTCTTTATTGAAGAAAAAAAAAAAGGCTATTGCTACAGTTGTGTTGTCGTTGATATTGTTGTTGGTGTTGTAAGAAATAGTCCCAGCCTGGTGGTGGCATTTGTTAAAGCAGAAAATGATTCATTTGATTTGTTCATTTATATGTTATTTACCATCATCATTAACATTAACATTTACAGAGTTACCCACGTCATAGAATTACAATTTACTTTATTTGTTCTTTTAATGTATTTTCAAGTGAATATTTATAATAAGATTTATGATGAGGACTATAAAAAAAAGCAGACTGAAGGTCTTTATCCTTCTCCAAGTAGTAACAGTTGACTATTTTCTTATATAAATTATTACAGAAACATTTTAACAAACAACTCTTAAACTGATACATATTTTTAAGCAAAATTGTTGAAAGTTGCCAAGTTTTGAAATAAGATATATATATATATATATATATTATTGTTAATTGATATTGTTATTTATTTTAGATGGGGTTTTACTCCAGTGGCTGATGCTAAACGGTTTGGCCATAACAAGGTTGTTGCAATCCTCGAACACGCTATGGAGAATTATAATGCTGATGATAAGATTGATAGAAGGTTTCAAGCCATAGACAGTACAAAGTACGGAGAAATCACGTTTAAACGGGACGACACGTACACAGGTGACAGTACGATGAAATTTGATAAAAACAAATACGTTGACGACGGTGATGTTATATATAACATTGATTGCGCCCATGCAGAATTACAACCTCATGTCCTTGTTGAGGATAATGAAAACACCGGTGATGAAGTGAGATGGGCTGAGGCAAGCTTCGAAGAAGAAAAATTGGCACAATTTGATCCTGATAACAATGAAAAGATAATTGTTGAAAAGGATGAAAGTCACGATCCTAATAAAGATAAGACTGGTGATTCAGGTAGTGAAAGTAAAGATGGTGGAAATGATTTTGGGAAAGTGTTGTAAAGCAATATCATGATTCATAAAAATAGTATGATTTTCAGAGTGAACTGGATTTTACTAGTATATAGAAGCTGTTATATGCTCTACTAGTGAGCCATTGTTCGAACCCACGGGTACTGATTTTCGCTTAACTACATTCAAATGAAGTGTATACGTAACAAGTACACATGGGTTACCAAGGTTGCTAGTGAGCAAAATCATGCAAAGCCTATCCTGCCCGGTGTCTGTGTTATGTCCACATAATTTATATATGCATAATCTATGATGCAAACTGTTTTATGTTTAAATTTTAATTACTAGTATATGTTTGTCATTTTATGTAAAATTGTTGGACGTTTGAGTTTTTCATGATATTCGTAAAGCAATTGCTGCTGTATAAATGATTTTTATCTCAGTTTAGTCTTTCATTTCGCTAAGTTAATCATGCTGTCCCCTCTATCAGCAGTTTGTATAAGAATCCCTTACAATAGGAAATAAAATATTGTGATGCCAATGCACAGCGCTGAAGTAATTGTATATTTATTATCTTGTTATACATGTATCTCTTATAACAAGGACAAAGGACAGTGAATCTCCATGTATGTTGATGTTAATTAAAGGCATGTTATGCCCCACAATTGCTTTTTTTGTATTTAAAAAAAACAAAAAAAACTTTTATTTGTGGTGACTTGTTGTAGATTACAAAAGGTTACTTGTACTTATTGGCCAACTACCTGAACCATTTTATGCTTTTGTTGCTTTTTTAGCATTTAGTTTTCTTATATTGTTTTTACTATTTTGTATGGACATCAAAATATTGTATGACCAATTATTTCACAGTAAGTAATACTTTCTTCAAGTGATAGGTGTCTATTATGCTTAAAAAGCATTATTTAGACGTTATAAAATTCAAATTTGCCCTTTTCTAAAGAAGGACAAATTTTTGCATTTCTGAGAAAAATCGTTGACTCACAAATATATATATAAATTATATATCATGTATATGACAATCATTTTATATCTTTTGCATGGATATGATGAAGAATGTACATTGCTTTTTTAAAGGAACTCCACTGATGTCAAAAAGCCTACAAACATTAAACATGAATTTCTTAAACAGGTCAGCTGGGATATTCAATAACAGGAAGATATTCAAAAGATAATTTAAAAATATACTCAGAAATAAAATGAATACTGTATTTTGGTGCTATTCTTAGCCCGATTTGAGTGAAATGTGTTGCAATGGTTTACTATTTTGAGACATTTTTCACCAGTAGAATGATTATTCTGGAAAAACGGAGTGAGCCAATGATATGAAATTTTGCACACAAGTTATTGGTCAATAATCAAATGGAACATTAATTTTGAGAAAATATGTCCAGTCCCGTCATGTAAAAAAACCTGAGTGGTGTCCCTTTAACACTTACCCTTAACAAGTGTGATGAATTTGCCCTGAAACAGTTCATTTTAAGTTCAAAGAATTTGAATATTATGGTAAAAAAATGGTGACCTGACTCTATACAGGCAGTATAGGCTTATCAGTAGGTCACAGGGTTTAATATATTTTTGTTTCACTCTTTGTATATCCATAGACTGGCTGTTGCCACCAATGTACAATCATGCCAGTTGCAACATATCGTAAAGTGTCAGTTTCAAATTTTCTTAGAAAGTTAGAATTATTGAAGTCCTTTACTGAGTTACCTGAATAGATTTACAGTGTCAATACCTACAGATTGTTGCTTAAAGTATAAATTTTAGCTTGACATCATAATTGATTTTTTTTCATAATAAGGTCTACTTTTACTGTGTCCATTACTTTATAAGTCGGGCATACTGTCTCCTCTGACAGCTCTTGTTTTTTTTTTGTGATGTGAATCCCACTTATTACATTTGTTACATTACATTTATTTTGCTTTAATATTTTTGTAGAATTTTGTATGGGAAAATGCATCAGAAACCTCAATTTTTGTATGTAGATTTTTTAAAACAAGTAGAATTTTTAACACCCTATCTTGCTTGTTCTTAAATCTGAAATTATGCGGACAATTTGAAGACACTTGTATTTATAAAACGCACCAGAAGTCTACATTTAACATGCAGATGTTTTTTCCTAAGGAAGAACTAACAGACCTCACTTGAGGAGGAGGGGAGAGTGTTCAATGGTTATTTCAAATTTGAGCACTCCTATCAAAAAATTACTTGATCTAAGACTTCATTTTAAGAGAAATTATACTGCAATGTTTGTTAGTTTTGAAAGGATACAGATCTGATGCCATTCCTTTGTTTCATATTATGTTTAGACATTTTATTCTTTTCTAATCTTTTTATATCATTTTGTGCTTAGAAGATATTTTGTTATTTTAATTATATTTTACATCTTTAATTATATTTTACATCTGTGATGTTTTTTGCTTTTTTAAATGTGTTTATTTTTTATGCCCCCGAAGGGTGGCATATTAAAATTGAACCATCCGTCTCTCAATCCGTCCGTCCTGTTTTATACATATAGACAGTGGTGATCGTGTCCCTTTTGAAACTTCAGTATGCATGAAAGGATTTTAATTTTTCTTTCATATATATATATAATAACCATAGATGTATGGTGTGTCACAAACAAGACTCGGGTTTCTACCACTAAGGTCAAGGTCACTGTGGAGGTTCAAACTTTGTCATTTTTTATATTATATAAATATAGATGGTGGTGGTCTTGTCCGCTCTGAAAATTAAGTGTGCATGAAAGGATTTTAATTTTTCTTTCATATATGAAATAACCATAGATGTAGGGTGTGTTGCGAACAAGACTCGGGTTCCTACAACTAAGGTCAAGGTCATTGTGGAGGTTCAAACTTTGTCATTTTTATATTATATAAATATAGATTGCAGGGATCGTGTCCGCTCTGAAACTTCAGTATGCATATGAATAACCATAGATGTATGGTGTGTTGCAAACAAGACTGGGGTTTTTACGACTAAGGTCAAGGTCACTCTGGGCATTCAAATTTATAAGGTGGTGGTTGTGTCCGCTCAGAAACTTCAGTATGCATGAAAGGATTTTAATTTTCTTTTACATTTAAAATAACCATAGATATATGGTGTGTTGCGAACAAGACTCAGGTTTCTACGAGTTAGGTCAAGGTCACTGTGGGTGTTCAAACTTTGTCATTTTTTATGTTATAAAAAATAGAAGGTGGTGGTTGTGTCTGCTCTGAAACTTCGGTATTCATGTAAGGATTGTAATTTTTCTTTCATATATAAATTTACCATATATGTATGGTGTGTCGCGAATAAGACTCGAGGTTTCTACGACTAAGGTCAAGGTCACTTTGGGGCTCAAACTTTGTAAATTTTGATGTTAATATAAATATAGGCAGAGATGGTCGTGTCTGCTCTGAAACTAATATGCATGAAAGGATTATATTTTATTTCACATATGAAATTATCATAAATGTATGATGTGTTGCCCTTAAGACCATTGTTCCTACGCCTTAGTTTAAGGTCACTGCTGGGGTTTAAACTTTTTTAATATTTATGTTATATACATATAAATGGTGGTTGTTGTGTCCACTCTGTAACTTCCATATACATGAAAGTTTCAATTTTTATTTAAAAATATAAAGTCACCATAGATGGACAATGTGTTGTGAACAAGACTCAGGTTTCTTTGTCTAACTTAAAGGTCACTGGGGTTCGAACTTTGTCAATATTTACTATCACACTTAACGTGTATTAGGTGGGTTATAACTAGAATCCTTCGGGGGCATTTGTCATGTTCTGTGACAGCTCTTGTTGCTATTATTATAGAAAAGATTTGCACCATAAATTTTATTTAAATATTTTGTTACATTTTGATATTTGTTTAGGTTACTTGTTTGGTAGTTTAACTACGTTAAAACATATACATTATGCTATATACATGTATTTATCATATGATTGCCAGGTAATACATGTTTTATCATATGATTGCCACGTAATACATGTTTTTTTCACATGTTTGCCACGTAATACATTAAATTGTATAGCAATGACACATTATTTTTATTATATTTTTCTTCATTTATTGCGTGTATAACATGCATGAATACAAACCAATAGTAACTGGCGAGTAGCCAATAATGGTTGAATATGCATTTGAATTTAACAAGGTATATAATGTAAAGAGTATAGAAATATCATGACTTGTTACATGTACTACATGTACTTCTTTGTATTTTTGCTATCATACATTTTACAAGAAGAGATTACACTCATCAGATCCTGTCATAGTCAAGTTTCTTCTTAAATAACCCTATCCCATCAGTCACCAATGAAATTGTTATAAAACTCGCTTTAAATAACAATTTCTTAAACCTGTTTAGTAGATTTTCATATTGAATGAAAGGAATTTGACATATGTATGACATAACTAAAGCTTTTTAAGTAAATTGTTGCCAAACAATACCTCCATATGAATAGACGGGAAATAATGCATGAAAAGTGACCTTGACAATGTTGGCATTATCTTAATTGCTAACAAAATAACAAAATGATATGTGCTAACTTTAGATGTAACTGTAATATTTCAAGGGTTTGTTGCAAAAGAGTTGTATCTCTTGTAATTTAAAGAAGAAGTTACTGTAGTAATCATTTTGCACCAAGGTCTTGATTTGTAGAACCCCAAAGGTTTTGTTTTATTTCACCTTGACATCTACGATGCATATAATGATTCACCTGTGTGTGTGCGTATGTGTGTTATATAATTAATTTACTTAAAAATCTTTTTGTAAAAAAAAAACACTTGTCTAATTTCAGCCAAACTTGGCATGATTATTCCTTGTGTAAAGGGTTATGAAAGTTGTTTCCATGCAGAAATCTGGTTGCTATGGCAACCAAAAGGAGTTATAAGAATAAGTTAAAAAATCTTTTTGTAAAGACCAATAAGGCCGAGAGCAAAGATATTTTGCATAAGGTATTTACTGGTAGAGCTCTACCAAGATTGTTCAAAATTTACCCTGGCCGGGGGTTGGTGAGATGATGTCAGTAATTTTCATAATGAACTTATATAAAAAACTTGAAATACTTCTTTGTTGAAGGTACAAGGCTACAGTAAGCTTCAATTATAGCGAACACGGTTATAGCGAACTTCCGGTAATAAGGAACAATTTATTTTGGCCCGAATTATGCCCTTCTTTATTTAATATAAAAATATACGGTTATAGCGAACACGGTTATAAGGAATTATCGCTTATAAGGAACTCATTTCTTAGTCCCAATTTAGTTAAAAGTACAGAAAATTACACTTTTATAACGAACTCCAAAATATTGGCTATCTGTAAATAGAACCCGCATATTTCGTTTTCATTGGCGGCCGAATGTACCATTTATTGTTGAATGAACTTCAATACATCTATGAAAATGAATTTGTATAGAAGTACGTTATAGTTTTCTATTTAGGATAATTTTTGCAGTTGTCACCAAGATAAAACGGTTATTCATTTAATTCATTTTTTTAATTTTTTTTATATAGTTTTGCGCGAGTAGAATAATTATGATAATTTATAATCGGTTCTTTAAACTAATCAGCATGCTTGCTAGCATAATCCAATGAAAACTACAAAGAAGGCTCGATTGAAATGGAAAGAAATCAATCTATATATTTCATCAGTTAAAGCACGGATTTATATTATAAATCCGTGGTTAAAGTCACCCTTAAAATATAATAGAAGATATTCAATATGAAAGAATGAAAAATCATGGAAGGAAAACGAAAAGCCCAGGCCCCGTGTCTACAAATATTAAAGGATCAGGATCAAGATCAGGATCAAATTTAAAAACTCTAATTTTCTTCATTTTGTATCCTCATAGATTAAATATCTAATATTAATTTGATAAAACTGGACTTGTACTAGCAAATTAATGAAATTTTAGAATAAATTTTTGTTATTTTTACATGATACGGCTATTTTACAGTTGAACCAAATATTGATCCTGATCCTAGAATTGATCCTTATTTTGATCCGAATATTTTTGTATTTGTTTTGTTATTTGTAAATAGTTTGGTTTCTTTGCAAATCAGCATTTTTTAGCTCGACTATTCGATAAGAATAAGTAGAGCTATTGCAGTCACCCGAGCGTCGGCGTCAGCGTCGGCGTAACCACTTATGTTAAAGTTTTTGTAATAGTTCAAATATTTTCAAAGTCCATAGACATATGGCTTTGAAACTTTGCACACTTGTTCACCATCATGACCCAAACCTGTAGACAGGAGGAGGTAACTCTATCAAGCAGTTTGACAGAATTATGCCCCTTTTTCGACTTAGAATTTACGTTAAAGTTTTTGTAATAGTTCAAATATTTTCAAAGTCCATTGACATATGGCTTTGAAACTTTGCACACTTGTTCACCATCATGACCCCAACCTGGAAACAGGAGGAGGTAACTCTATCAAGCATTTTGACAGAATAATGCCCCTTTTTCGACTTAGAATTTACGTTAAAGTTTTTGTAATAGTTCAAATATTTTCAAAGTCCATTGACATATGGCTTTGAAACTTTGCACACTTGTTCACCATCATGACCCAAACCTGTAAACAGGAGGAGGTAACTCTATCAAGCATTTTTTTTTACTATCAAGCACTAAGAATAGTCGAGCGTTGCTGTCCTACCGACAGCTCTTGTTTACATTTGGAATATTTACCATTTCATTCTAGCAAAACACGATAAATTATAGTAACATAAAACAATGAAAATAAATCAGGATCACTTGATCCATATCATGGTCTTTTCTTTGTGAATCAAATGCTCTTCACAATGCACGATGGTAAACTATGGAAAGCCATGGCTGTCTTATATTGTTATTTTTCAATTTATTTAACCATTTGGATAATATATAAGTTCACTTCGACTATATATGACTTGAAAACACCTTCTTATTTAACCGGAATTCATTATATTAATCCACAGTTACAACATGTACTATATATGAAACCATACAGTCAGTGTATGAACCGAGGTAGCAATATATAAGTTGATTTTCTCAATATATGATTCCAGTTCTTCAATATATTGTACCAAAGTAGCCATGTGTGGAACCAGATATCCTTATATGAAACCGAATTATCAATATATTAATTCATTTTTACAATATATGAAACCATTTTATCTATGTATGGAGCCGAAGTATCAATATATAAGTTTATTATCACATTATATGATACCAATTATCCAATATATGGAACCAAAGTAATAATGTATGGAACCAGGTGTCCTTATATGAAACCATATTATCAATATATTAATTCATTTTTACAATATATGAAACCATTTTTATGCCCCCGCCATGTAATGGCCGGGGCATATAGTGTTACCCTGTTCCGTCCTTCCGTCCTTCTGTCATTCCGTCATCATCAGTTTCCGTTCATTATCTTAAGAACGGTTGCACACATTCAACTCAAATTTGACATATTGATATGTCATGAGAAAATACAGGTCAAGTTCAAATTTGGTCATGGTTCGATGATTTTTGGCAGAGTTATGCCCCTTTTACTTTGAAAATAATATGAAATTTCAGTTTCCGTTCATTATCTCCCCAACGGTACAACACATTCAACTCAAACTTCACATATGGATATGTCATGAGAAAATACAGGTCAAGTTTGAATTTGGTCATGGTTCAATGATTTTTGACAGAGTTATGCCCCTTTTTCTTTGAAAATAATATGAAATTTTCAGTTTCCGTTCATTATCTCCCCAACGGTACAACATATTCAACTCAAACTTGACATATGGATATGTCATGAGAAAATACAGGTCAAGTTCGAATTTGGTCATGGTTCGATGATTTTTGGCAGAGTTATGCCCCTTTTACTTTGAAAATAATATGAAATTTTCAGTTTCCGTTCATTATCTCCCCAACGGTACAACATATTCAACTCAAACTTGACATATGGATATGTCATGAGAAAATACAGGTCAAATTCGAATTTGGTCGTGGTTCGATGATTTTTGGCAGAGTTATGCCCCTTTTACTTTGAAAATAAAATGAAATAATCAGTTTCCATTCATTATCTCCCCAAAGGTACAACACATTCAACTCAAACTTGACATATGGATGTGTCAAAGGAATGTGCAGGTCAAGTTCAAATTTGGTCATGGTTCAATGATTTTTGGCAGAGTTATGCCCCTTTCACTTTAAAAGTAATATGAAATTTTCAGTTTCCGTTTATTATCTCCCCAATGGTACAACACATTCAACTCAAATTTGACATATGGATATGTTTTTGGAATGCCCAGGCCAAGTTCGAGTTTGGTCATGGTTCAATGATTTTTGGCAGAGTAATGCCCCTTTCACTTTGAAAATAATATGAAATTTACAGTTTCTGTTCATTATCTACCCAACAGTGATACATATTCAACTTAAATTTGACATATGGATATGTCAAAGGAATGGGCAGGTCAAGTTGGAATTTGGTCATGGTTAGATGATTTTTTGGCAGAGTTATGTCCCTTTCACTTGGAAAATAATATAGATACATCTTAGGAATAAGCAGTTTAAGTTTGAATTTGGTTGTAGTTCAATGATTTAAGACAAACTTATCTTTCCTGAATGTTGGAAAAATTTTGAACTTTCACTTTCAGCACTCTTACTTTTAGCCATTATTTTGGCTACAAATATGCAATATGCTATTTTTAAAAGGTTTAGACTGAATAATTTCAGTGCCTTGAACATTGTATGAAAATGGTTTGTGTTAACATTGAAAAGTTTTAAGGGCTTTGAACTCAAAATGAAAAAAATAATTAAAGCACCATCTGAAATTTTGGCTGCATGCGGGGGCATCCGTGGCATGATGACACATTTCTAGTATCAATATACATGATGTATTGAACCAAAGTATCAATATATAAGTTGATTATCACATTATATGATACCAGATCTTCAATATATTGTACCAAAGTAGCAATGTATGGAACCAGATGTCCTTATATGAACCGAATTATCAATATATTAATTCAATTTTACAATATATGAAACCATTTTATCAATGTATTGGACTGAAGTTCCCATATATATGTAGATTTTTACATTATATGACACCAATTCCTCAATATATTGTCATAGGTTGCTAGTATATGAATCCACTTTTCCAATATATGGAACCAAATGAGCAATGCGTGGAACCAAAATGTCATTATATTGACGGGACTTATTTAAATGCTGTTTTCCATCCTTGCACCGGTATTACAGTTTCGCACCAATATTCCTAGTAGAACTGTCAAAAGACTAGCGTGTTTCACTGATGGCATTATGCACATTTTTTTAATTATGGAAATATTTGAATTTAACGTCACATTTACTTTGGCCTTAAAATGGACTGGACAGGCAAAACTTATCGTTATATATGTATGTAAAGTTTCAAAATTATAATTTAAGCTACTGAGTCGTACTGACCATTTACAAAAACATATTTAAGAAAATTAAGTTCATCTCGACCTTTAGAATTTTGATCAAAAATGAGCTTGGTCAGTAGGACACTTTAATTTTAAAATTCAAAACTCCAAAAAATAAAATAAAAAAGGTTTTCATGAAAAAAAGAAAATGTTTTGTAATAACGAAAACCCGGGTGCCCGGGGGCCCCCTTTGACTTGTTGATTTGGGAAAAATGGGGCTTTTTTTGGTTCCTTTAAAATGAAATTGTTATCATATTACTGCTTTTTGGTTCCAACATTAAAAAAAATGGTTTAAATATATTGAAAAAATAAAATTAATATTTTGATCATTGGGTTTCTTTAATTTTTGGGGGGCTTTCTGGTTCCTTTAAGGGCCTACTTTGGAAACCAAAATTTTGGGAAAAAAACCTGGAAATCATTTTAAATTTGATAATCAAGTCGGGTTTTTCCCAAAACTTTGGCCCATATTTTTGAAAAATTTGGTTTTTCATTTTTTGTAAAAATGAATTAATATATTGAAAATTTGGTGTCATATAAGGACATCTGGTTCCATATATGGCTGCTTTCGTACCATATATTGAAGAATTGGTATCATATAATGTGATAATCAACGTTAACATCAACTTATATATTGCTACTTCGGTTCCATACATTGTAAAATGAATTAATATATTGATTATTCGGTTCAATATATGGATATCTGGTTCCATATATGGCTACTTTGGTACCATATATTGAAAAACTGGTATCATATTAGGTGATAATCAAGTCGCATATTGCTACTTTGGTTTCATAAATTGATAAATTGGTTTCATATATTGTAAAAATGAATTAATATATTGATAATTCAGTTTAATATTAGGACATCTGGTTCCATATATGGCTATTTTGGTAAGATATATTAAAGAATTGGTATCATATAATGTGATAACCAACTTATATATTTCTACTTTGGTTTCAGAAATTGATAAATTGGTTTCATATATTGAAAAATGAATTAATATATTGATAATTCGGTTTCATATACGGATATCTGATTTCATACATGGCTACATTGGTACCATATATTGAAGAACTGGAATCATATATTGACAAAATCAACTTATATATTGCTGCCTCGGTTTCATACACTGACGGTATGATTTCATATATTTTAACTGTGGATTAATATAATAGATTCCGGTTAAATAAGAAGGTGTTTTCAATTCATATATAGTCGAAGTTAACTTATATATTATCCAAATGGTTACATAAATTGAAAAAGAACATTATCAGACAGCCATGGCTTTCCATAGTAAACAATCAGTTCGTTGTATGTACATCCGTTTGCTATAAAAACTCCTTATACAAGGAACTAATTCGCTATATGCTTAGAAGGAACTTCGGATATAAGGAACAAATTTTGAATGTCCCAATGAGTTCGCTATAAGCGGCGTTTACTGTATATACATGTAATATCATCTATAGGTCCTCTACAAATTTTACGTTGTTTAACATTTGCCCCTAGTGTCAAAATTGGCTCTTAGCCTCTTGCACAAATAACAGTATGTCTGCCAATGTTTATGTTTGCAGAAATTTAAATAGGTAATGCATAATTTAAAAAAATAACTTGCTGTATTTCAAAGTTGAAATCAGCTAACCAATACAGTAAATGCCTAATTGTTTGTCAAGTACGAATTTTGATAACTATTTTGAAACAATTATTGTCACAATTGCAATCTTGTTTGTTTTATTTTTGAAAGGAATAGTGATTATTTGTTTGTTTTTATTTGATATGAATGTTCAGTCATTTTGATTACATTTTTTTTGTATGTACATAATAAGGACAGAATCTCATTGTTGGATATCTATCACTCTACCGGTAATTGTTGTGATATTAAAAGAGTAAAATTTTATAGTTTTTGGACCTTTCTTTATAAAAATTATCGTATACACATGCATGCAAAGTGCGTTAACTGGATTGCATGTATTAGTATCCGCACTTCATTGCATGCTCATTGATTGGCTGATTTTTTTCTGGGGTTTACATAATGTGATGAGAAGGAAAGAGATAACAATAGAATTGTCGTATTCAGATGTAAACACACTGATTGGTCAGACAAGGTTTTTGAAGTAATTTATTAAAACCGTAGAGTGACCTCCCAAAAAAATCAGTTAACAGACTTTGTTCCTTTCGACTATTATTTTGTATGTTCCAAATACCACATGAACTTGATATTCTATCAAATAACCGATATTAATGACAATATTAAAAAATAACCCCTATATAGTATAAACAAACTTATATCATATAAGGGGGGGGGGGTATGTTTTGGATATAATAGACCTGTATATTTTGATAGTATCGTTAATATTGATAGAATTAAAGTTCCTGTGGAAAAAACCTTTAATATTCAAATCTCTAGCATGCCTACCAAAGTTCACGATGAACAATGTCTTTCGTCCGCCCATTCATAAATGATATACAATACTGGAAACTTAAAACCAATTAACCATTGAAAAGTTAATAAGAATATATCTGGTCATCAGATGTCTACTAGTACATCTTCACTTGCTGCATTTCTTGCTTGGACGCCCTTTGATGCTTTGCATTAGTGTTTTTCTTGTGACCATCTCTAACGTGTTGAATTTTAAACATAATAATTCTTCTTTGCGTGAAGTCAAAACATGTTCATTTTATATTTATAAAGAGGTTGTTTAGCAACTATCAATATTTTATAATGTCAAATTTGTGCATAGTATATCTTTAACTTTTATCATGATAGGAGGTTCAGCATTGATATTGACAGAATTATGGCCCTTGTGAACTTATAAAATTGATTACAGTTTTGCATGTAATATCAATCTTCAAAAATACTAAATACATTCACATGAAACTTAGTACATTTCGTTGGTTAGTTTAACATTTGATTTATGTCAATAGTTGCCATATTGTTTTATATAAAATAGGTCTTTTGTGAATATAGATATTTTTTGGTCAATATCCACGAGTCACATTTTTGTCACGTGTGTTTAAAAATTCTTTGGTCAATATCCAAGAGTCACATGTTTAAACAATTCTTTGGTCAACATCCAAGAGTCACATCTTTGTCACATGTATTTTAAAAAAATCTTTGGTCAGTATCCAAAAAGGCGGAATTAAAAATGTCATGTTTTTTCCCCCATCGAATTGTCATGTTTTTTTTTGTTAATTATTACATTATAAAGACTTTCGTTTTTCTATAAGTCACTGTAAATAGTCAAGCGTATTGTTCTACTGACATCTCTTGCTCTGACATGTTTTACATATAAGTACATATTCACACTAATCCTGCTGAATTTTAATAGCCTTTGCTACCAGTATAGACCAAGGTCAACCTCCACACCCGTCCATGCAGTGTAACTTTGCTCTATATATTGTTGGTTAAAAAATACAGCCTGAGAAAGCGTTATTGAGTATAAAACAAGAAAATAGGTGGATAGTTTTATTACAGTTTTATGCAATAACATGGTAAATCGTATTTCATACATGAAGACAATGATGACTGCATGAAAAATGAAACCACATCGACTACTTAGGATAACATAAAAAAGTGTAATAAATCTCTTTTTCCATTTTGGCTCGTATTGGCATAGATGCATACAGTGAAATATCACAGTTAGTAATTTAGAAAGACAAAAGTATAGATAGACAAAAATATTTTTTATAATTGAACGAAAAACAAAGAAATCAAATCGACTAACAATTGGAAATTATACAACTTAGTTTGATTCCTTAAAAAGATAAAGAAATGATTTGTCACTTCATTGTAATGCTTAAAATATAACTGAATGCCAGATGCATTGTTGTTTACAAATAAAATAGATTCCTAAAAGATTGCCAATACAATGGTACATAACTTGAAAATCCCACTAAAGTTTCAACAATTGAACAAAAGACAAACAGATACATACATATAAAGAAAACAATGTTGGCTGACAATATTAAACTCATACAACAAGGCGTTGTTGATTACAAGAATAAGTCAGTTTGCCAGTCATAAATAGAAGGGAATGTGTAATAACTTGAAGGTCCAAAAACCTAAAAAAAATAAAAAATTGAAACTCTTCATAGATATATTGGTGCACACGAAACGAACAAAAGTCAATGTAAGTGATAATAAAGAAAATATGACGCATGCGAAACGAACAAAAGTCAATGTAAATGCAAATAAGGAAAATATGATGTACACGAAATGAACAAAACTCAATGCAATTGATAATAAGGAAAATATGGTGCACACTAAATGAACAAAAGCCAATGCAAATGATAATAAGGAAAATATGGTGTACACGAAATGAACAAAACTCAATGCAATTGATAATAAGGAAATATGGTGCACACTAAATGAACAAAAGCCAATGCAACTGATAATAAGCAAAATAATATACTCAGAACTAAATTAAAGATTGATTTATTATCCAATTCATAGTCAGATTTGAGTTAAAGGCTATTCATTTGGAACATTTTGCACAGTATATATGCTTCTTCCAGATTTGCATTAAATTGTAATACACTACACAAATTTCAAAAAAATATTCAGTCTTTCAATTGATGTTATAAAACCTCCTTTGAGATTTTTTTTTCAAGATGCAATGTACCTGAAATTATTTGTAGGAATTTTCATACTACACAGACCTAATTTGCCACACAATAGCAAATAAACAAACAAAACATATACAACACAGTAAAACCTCTATAGGGCGACACTCTGTAGAGTAATAACCTCTTAACAACAATAATACCAAATACTTCCAAAGTATAGAGGTTGCACTGTTCACTCAGAAGCACTTATAACGCGACACTGACATTTTTCTGTATAAATAGGTTAATAATATTGTGAACGGATTTTGTTCAAATTTTGACTTTACAAAATTCAACATATCATACTTACTACTTGATATTATATTTAAAAATTCATCGATAAGAACATAGAAAAAATAGCAAAACAAATAGGCTACTATAAAATGAAAAGTCACAGATGACTGTAAAAATCGTAACACAATGAACAGTCTCTAAATCCCATTAAATCTGTATGTTTACCTGTTCTAAGACTTTGTATGTCCTCCCAATTGGCTATAACAAAGTAAACACCTTTGCCTTACAGTTCTCTATTCCTAAATAAGGGCTTGCTCATGTTCCATCAAAATGCGAGGTTCTTGGCCGCTTTCTCACACGCCTGTTCAATTCAGCCAACAAATGTGATGTTTAGATCTGGTGACTTGGAATGCAGGCGTTGCTGGAACTCGAGGAAGCCCTTAGTCAGGAATGGAGAAATATTCCCAAGCCTTCACTACGTCATAACCATGTGACAGGTGTTATAGCCATGGGATGACACAGAAAGTATTAGAACTGTTATTATACAGAATAAGTTGGATTCAAAGACTTTTCATTGTGTTACGATATTTACAGTCATTTTGTGTTTTTTCATTTTGTTATTTTCTCTATTGTCTTGTTAATAAATTGAAAATAAAATTCTAGGAAATAAGTATGATATGTTGAATTTTGTATGTTCAAAAACTGAACAAAATCAGTTCACAAATAATCAAGTTATACCGAAAAATGTAAGTGTCGGGTTATAAGTGCCTCTGAGTGTATATAAATATATTATAGTTTTTTTATGTTTTAATGCATATATAATTCTTACAAAGATGATTTTTGAAACAAAAATTCATCTGGAATATGCTCAATAATTAGAAACCACTGGGATTATCAAAATTATTAAGCTGACATCAATATATATGTTTAATATGTATACCATGAACGTTAATAAAATATACGTTCTTTAACTGTGTCATTCACTTGGTCGCTAAATATTATAAGAAATAAGGATAATATGGTAGGTTTCCGGAAGATCAGAGATCACCATTTAAATAGGAAGCAGCATGCCTCTAGCTTCATGCCAATTTTCATGAAAATTTAACATTGTATATGTGTATTTGAATTTGAAATATTTTCAATGGTAGAAAGAAAGTCATTAATAAATCAAGGATACAGTTTTGTGTTATAGGATGCAAAGATGTTGAACATTCGTAATAAAACTGTTTTGTTGTTGAAGAAATCTCAAATTAAATTATTAATGTACTAAAAGAAATACATTAGTTGGACTCGAGTGAGAACGATGTGATCAATCAATACTTTTAGTGCAGAGATGTATGAAAAACGTTAGCAAAAAATCCATTCAAAGAAATCAAAGCAACACCAAAAACAGTATATAAAAAGTACAAAGTATAAATAAATATAAATGAATACAAAATGTAGTCAAATGCTTGACACATTTTCTCTTGTACGATTGCATCTTTTTTTGCAACTTATGACAACTCCGTCTATATAATGTGCAAAAGGCATCATCATTTCTAACAAAATGTATTTGATATTTGTGCCTCTTCCTGTGTAAATCACAATGTTGATATTGTCCCGGATAGATCTGACTATTTGTAGCAGATTGAGACATGTAGGCACCGTCAATGTAATAAATTCATTTAACTTATTAATCATCAACAGAATGTGCACACTGTGGCATGTTTAAACGATGAAACATCGATGCATCAACAGGTAGTAGTCTCCAGAAACAACGATCGTCCAAAGGATTGTAATCTTTGTCGTGCACACGCCCAGTAAAGTCAAAGTATAGACATCTGGTTTCAGTGGATTTTGGAACAATGACGAAACAATCGGAGTCCGCTCCTGTGCCTTGTTGTCTGTCGACCTTTACTAAAAACCAGTCCACATTTACATCATTACTGCCAGGAGTGTCCTTATCCGCTCCTGTCCAGGCGTGTTTGGATACCAGATAATGATCATGTTGTGAACAACGGAAGTTAACTCCATTTTCTTGGCATTCTATCTTGAAATATGTTTTCCTTCCATTGGTGTTTCTGTGTGCTCGCATGCAGAAGAAGAAAAACCAGTCGTGTAAGGAAAGCCTTATGGTTTGGTCATCAGCATTTACAATCTGAAATACGTGATTTTTGAGGTGATCTTTAGTGAAATTGTCAACCACTATTTCTCTACTTTGTAGAAATGTATTCACTAGAGGCCATTTCATTTCGAATGTGTACTTCAAAAACAATTTCAAAGTATTTACGTTTGGCTTGTACAAAAACGACAACAGTCTTTCATCTGAGCTTCTTAGACTTTCAAGTGCATCTGCGAATTCTGTTGAACTCTGATGACATTTCTTCTCAAGTTCAATAGCTAAAAGATAACAAAGTTCCAAAAGCAATGACACAAAACAGTACAACTCTACCTCTTCCATCATGGAATCTGTGAGATATTTTGATGAAGAAGTTCTTTCAACCTCTGTCTTCAGATGCTCTATTTCATCCCGTGCAGTGTGGATATTGAAGGTACTTCTATCCAAAATAGAAATCCGTTCTGTATACACATTGTTGCTTTGTCCTACTACTTCTTTTCCAAAAAAATCAAACCATGAACGCTGATTTCTAGAATTTATATCACTTAAAGCGCCGAGCATATATTCCAATGATCTTTTTAATTTTTGAACTGCTATCTTCAGTTGTAAGATCAAGTTATATTGCACCAGCTTCTTGAATACATCACCTTGTATCAGTTTAAATGCTATGTCAAACAAAGCTCCAAAAAAGGTCGTAATAATATTCGGCATTGGACAAAGGATTTCTAAACATTTCTCCAGAGTATATGCAATTTTTACAACTATATCAAGCCACTCAGGCTCCCTTAGGCTTCTTGTTTCAATTTCTTTGATACGGTCGTCCACAAATGTCCGAATACTTCTTTTAACCTCCTCTGGATCACTTGAGCTTGATAAGATGTTACGTAAGGACTGGTAATTTTCACTCATCTTGTTATAAAGATAAAAACTATTAAAATATTAACAGAATCACTCTTATAGAATTGGTACCATTTGTCATTCCGTCGACTTCCCATTTTTCCTTGAGAATAATTCGCATGAGTGAAATATCACGTATACCTGCTATTGATATTTCTTAAGTAAAAGGGACAATAGCTTTGATTTTCACCAGGAAAACTAGTCATGTGATATACTCCGTGACAGTTATCAGACGAACTCCTGACAAGTTCAAGTTATCATAAGAACTCCATTCTTCGTGTAAAAGTTCGTCCTCCGTGTAACAATTTACAAAATATTTATGGGAAACTAAGTTTTGAGTATGTAATATAAGGTAATATAAGACGCAAATCACATGAGATAATTCTGGCATTCTTCCATCCAATACAATACCAACTCGACCTGTACAATTTTATAAGACCTGATTTAAACATGCATGCACATTCTGAAAAAAGATTAATTTCAATGCTTACATTGATATTCCTAGAGAGTAATATATACAAAATACGAAATAGTTTGCATTTTCCTTTCAGAATATTTACTGAAGCATGTAATTGCAAATATTATTTTATAGGTGGTGCGTAATAAATCGTTTCTTTAGAGACATCGCCGATGCATGAAGAAATATAATACGCAGAAAGTCCAAAACACGATAGGTCGATGATGAAAAAAAAACGAATGAACGAAGTAAAGAAAAGTGAAAACACGGAAGAACGACATAGTGAAAAACACAGAAAGTTATAAAGTGGAAAATGCGAAGACGCGATGGCCAGGGGCGTACCTTGGCTTATTTTGAGTATACACCAGTTACAGTCCCTTGGGCCAAAGTGTCCTATTTTCATAAAGTCTGACGTGAATATTGCTTTTATTAAATAATTAAAAAAAAGTTATTTACCATTAGGAAAACAAAATATAGCCAGATACCTCTATTGTAATCAAGATGGTTAACTTTTTTTTTCTTTTTTCTTTTTTTTTCAATATACCTAGACATGAGATCATCGTCGGAAACCACGGTACACATTCCGAATATACTACATTTGATACATATACATGTATACGGTAAAACGCCTTGGTTACCGAGGATGACAAGTATTATCAAGGAAAATATTGCTATAAAACGTATTTACCATTAGAAAAACAAAACATAGCCAGATATCTCTATTCTTATCAAAATGTTTAACACAACATTTTTGTTTCATTTTTGCGACGGACGCGCCCTCAGACGCGTTCAGAGCTATGTCATCTACACATGGGATTTCGTCGGCTACAATCGAGCAAGTGTCCCCAACCGAATAACAGCCCAAGAAATAGTACATGAATTTGATCCTATGAAACTCCCATACTTTGTCGGGATATCTTAAAAACTTCCATATTTAGCGTTTTCATTTTCAAATTAAGTTATCCAAGTTAAAATATGAACGTATTTGATTGATAAAAACGCTGTAGCCCCGTAGTTTTATATGCGCAATATGCAAATAACTGCTGAAACGATTTACCGCTATCGAAAAAGTAGGACAGCAAATTATGCTATAATTAAGGAGTAAGCTCAATAATTCCTAGAAATAAAGTAGGAAATAAATATTTCTACATTAAACAAAACATTTTTATAAACAGATCAAAAGTTTTTCGTGACTGAGCAATTCTAGAATATCTCGCGCATTAATTACATAAATTTTTAGGTCACGATATGAGTTAACCTGCTAATGTGATTTGTGAGAGATTATAGGGGGCAGGGGACCTAAACAAGAACAATTTTGTATTTCACTGTGACCAGAAACACAATTCCAAATATTTCAAAATCTGTTTCACAGGCAGATAACCAGTTGCAGAGCACTATTCAATGATATATGACACACATTGAAGAAAATAATAGTTTGCATGCATTGCTCCTTAAAAAATGACTGACAGCAATTTATATTTACCCCCACCCAGCCAAAATCCAGCAATCTTCATGAAGGTGCAGCATACTCCAGAATCCGCCCGATTACTTTAAAAATATCACTAATGCGCAGTGCAAGCTATGGCATTTTCAAAAATGACCAATAAAGTGTCTGTCATACGTTTAGATTTTTCACAAATTTAAATTTATCCGAAATTTCTTACTTGTTTGGCGCCAACAGTCAAAGCAAGGAGGCAGTACACAGTTTCGGTCGTTTAGTTTCGAATTGGCCAAGGTCAAATATACAAATAAGAGACAGTTTTGAAATTGAAGTGAATATTTGAGGTTCTAAATTTTTATAGTTACTATATTTCAAGTTTCAGTGACTAGTATTATGTTTCAGTTATTTAGTAAAATTGAATTTAGTGGCGTTGACCCTTGCATTTAGAGAGAGTACCTGTCGGATGCGAATGTGTGGTTTTTGGAGCTAGCCGGTGAATCAGTTCTTCAATTTAAAGGGTATTCAGAAGACTTAGAATAGTGAAAAAAGTAGGTGGATGACACCCGGTTTGGATGTTATTTTCAGAGTGTGCATTGTTTAAGAAGGAAGAAACACTATAGCTTGTGATTTAATTTTTTGACGTTAATATATTGTTGTATTTTGCGAATAGGGGTAATCCGCTCTTTTTGTCGTTGATTTTCGCGACCAAAACAATGAAAAACACAGGGCTATGTGCCAGAAAACTAGAAGGTGGACATGTATTTTTAATTGTTTGCTGTGAGATACATATGTATATGTTAGATATGAAATGCATTTATTTCAGGTGTGTGATTACAGACGTGTGTGTTTGGTTTTGATTGTGGCGCAGTCACTTGTTTGCCGAGAAGTCTTGAAAACTGTGTATTGCCCCCTAAGGTCAGGGTATCGCATTGTAACATGGCCAGCGATTGGCTGAAAAAAAATGCAGGGAAAACCGTATGAATCACTTTATACATGAGGTGATTGGATGAGAATGAGGTATTTTTAAGTGTAAAAACTAAATTAAAAAGTAACACTATACTGTTTTCTGAAGAAAATGAAATATTTCATGAGTCTCTGTGATAATTTTGACTTGGATAATTGCATTTATTAAAAGTGTATGCCAGTCCTGTGATCAGCAGAAAAATTCAATGAAATGGGGGGTAATCCTGTTTGAAGTCATTTTGCAAAAATTTTGGTTGGCTACCACTATATAACAGGACCATTTTTATGTGTCAGGCTTTTCATTCTGCTAGAAAAATCACCTCTTTAGCATGAAAACTCAATTTTAAGGTAGGATTAGGGACCATTTCTTATAATGTAAGTCTATGGAAACATCAATGTGAGTGTCTGACCCCAAAGCTTGATTTTTAACGTTTCCACCTCCTTTCGGAGAGTCAGAAATACATACAAAGCTACCAAAATGCTCAGTTTCGGATAAAAACCCAAAAATACTTCTCATTTCCTACACACAAACAAGAAAGAATTACAATGACAGAGAAATATCAGAAGTTTCCAGTACCTTCAAAACCCCATGTCTGAGTTATTAAAAAATTTGACCGGGCCATCATTCGAATATGTCCCCTGCCCCCATAATAGCCTTCGATCTGGGATAACACTATTCTAAAAATAGATTTTACCCAATCACCACTACATCACTTGACAAGCGATTACGTAGTACACATTATACATGTAATAAATCAGCGGATATATACTTACTTTGTTTACATGCAATACTTAAAGAAATTTTATACAATTGTAAGAAGCAAACAAGTTGGAAATGGAATTTAGTGTGAAATTGAAAGGGACAACGAAACACTGTAGTGCTTAAGTGACATTTAAATTAAAATTAAATCGATGTGCTCTGGCCTCTACATCTTTACCTTGTAAATGAAAAAAAAAATCTAAAAAATACACCATTAATTGCTGATGGTTTTAACCAAAAAATTTTTTAATGAGACACATCCAAGAGAAATAAAAATAAAAAGACTAATGACTTATATTTTATTTGCTATATGCCAACTATGATATAACACGAAGTAATTCTAATTAACATTCGAAT
Source organism: Ruditapes philippinarum (assembly GCF_026571515.1). NCBI lineage: Eukaryota > Metazoa > Mollusca > Bivalvia > Venerida > Veneridae > Ruditapes > Ruditapes philippinarum. Next base: position 96,682 of record NW_026853469.1, read on the forward strand.
TCGTATGGTAATTCAAACATAACCTACTTAAAAATTGATTATTTGTATTAGAAATAAAAAAACAAAATAGAAAATTTCTTGCTAAAATTTTTTCCCGTGTTCTTTCCTCTTACATGTATGTGCTTTACTCGCCTTTGATTGTAGGAACATTCATTTGACAAAGGTTACATCGTAAGCATACCTATGGAATCAACGAGCAGCTACGCAACTATAGATCGATCTACATAAATTTTTTTCACGTCATTTTTTTTTACAATTTTAATGTCTCAAAACTCTATTCATTAAATACGCCCGTTGGTATTGGAGTATGGCGAAAACATTTCTTTTTAATTTATATATACATGCACAAATATAACTTAACAGAAAAAAATCTGTGTCACACTTGAGTGTTTCGACAATGACGGAGCTGACGATTTACCAATTATAGTTAAATATGTTCTTAAATTTGTAATGGTACTTAACTAAAAGGTTAAATGAGTATCACGATCAATTACTCGTTTTGGGCTCTCATAGATTGTTCGTAAAAAGATTACACTTTGCACCATCAGGCGTCTTCAGATCCTATTATAGTTGAATCATATCTTGTAAAATACATTCTCCAGATCACGTTCAGTCTTTAAATAATCATATCTTATTCAGTCATCCATGAAAGTGTTATAAAGCTTGTAATAGGCTCGCTTTAAGTAACACTTTCCTAAACCTGTTTAGTAGACTTTCATATTGTAGGAAAGGAATTTGACATATATATGACATTACTAAAACTGTTTAAGTAAGTTGTTGTCAAACAATTCCTCCATATGAATTGAAGGGTAATAATGCATGAAAGGTTTCTCCCCATATGGATCTGAAAAATGACATTGTCAATGTTGGCATTTTCTTAACTACTAACAAAATAATAAACAAATAACCCCAACGACTGTTTTTTTGTAGTTCATCAAATATATAGACTCTATATAAGACAGGATATGAATATGTCATGGGAATAAATCACTTCTTATTGCGGTAATAATCCGGCCTTATTATTTCTTTAAGTATACAAATCTTGTAAATTTTGAAAAAAATAAATTGCAAAATAACATCTGTATTAAGGAAATGTGTAAACTTGTTAAAGAGTGGATGGAACATTCACGATATCATTGCTGAACGATTTAAACCCCTACTTCAAATAGCAGCATAATATTTTTTGTTTTGGAACATTTTATTCTGTTAACGTACAATATTAATGTGTGTAAAAGTAACATTATGGAAATGTATTGCAAAAAGTCCTAATAACATTACATTTTGCCATAATATATTTTTTATTTTGCACAGGATCTTTTCAAATAGAAATAGAAATTATATTTGAAGTACATATAAATAATGGATAACTCACGTCACGAACTATTTATAGCCTTCGTAAATGATCTGTTGATAATGTTCACTTGATAAAAACGAATGGGGAAGTCTCGTTATATTTTAGACAGTTTTTAGCTTGTCTTTTTTAAAAAAAGAAAACGCAGAGCTGTTATTATAGTTGCGTCGTTGTTGTCGTCATGCAAAACTTTAATGTAGGCCATTACAGTTTTAAAGGAAAATTTTTAAGATATGAAACTTGGATTCACTGATCATGACAAGAGCCAGTTGAAACGGCGCATAATTCTGATAGCTATATTTTGGAGTTATGCCACTTAACTTAGAATTTGTCATAGGCGGTTATTTTCACAGATGAGCGTTAACTTCTTGGTTTATTCATTTTATCGTCATTCCTCTGTTGTGTTCGTCGATCTTTTGAAATATATAGAGCTCTATTTCAACATAAAACTAAATTTGAGTCTCCTGAAACGTTTTTCAAAATCATTTTACCCCATCTTACTACTATGTTTACCTTTTAGCCCTAATTGTTCTGGAATTTCATTCATTACACCAATTATCAGGAGATAATTTAGTAATCTGTCACTTGTCATTGTTGGAGGTCTGTAGAAATCTGTACGACAAGATTTTCAAAATAGAACATGTTCTAGCCCTTATATCTAGACTTGAGGTTTACGAATTCAAGAAATAGTAGCCTCCACAAATTAAGATTTGCTTGTACATCTTAGTTTTAAATGGTGTTGTACTTCAAAATCCTACCGTCTGTTGAGGCCTTAAGCTCTACCTCTTTTAGATTTTCACAAGAAGATTTTTAAAGTTTTTACTATATACATATAAGGAATATCAATGACCCCTAGGACGGGGCCAATTTTGACCCTAGGGCTTTTATTTAAACATACTTGATAGACATCCGCTAGAAGATGTTTCATGTGCACTTTTTCCGTTAAAATGTCCAATTCAAAAGTTCACCATAATTTCAGTTTCAATCAAAGAAAAGTCAAATTATATTAAATAAACAGCACAAAAACAAATACTCCTCCCCCCAAAGAAAAGAACAAACAAAAACAACAATAAAAGACAACAACAACAGAAAGAAAAAAGTAAAAAAAAAGAAAAACAATAACAACAACAACCCCCCCCCCTCAAAATAAATCACAAATATCTGAACTATATGTTAATAATAACTTTTAACTTTAATTTTAACATTAAATGAATTGTGTAATTATATCTTGAAATAAACTTTTCTGGGTGCTTATCAGTAATTGTTTCCACTTAATTAAACATGACCTGGAATTGAGAAAGTCGGCATATGCATGTTCTACAGGAAATGATGTAGCGAAACACTGTATGGACAAGCCCGTCACGTTACTTTAGTAGATAAACAAGCATAGGTTGCTGATCTTAAAAATTTAACATTGGAATATTACTTTACTATTCTTCTTTCTTCATTTTTCAAGGTAAGCATTTCATCTATTTACTATTATTAATTTTTTCTGTAACTTTGCACAATGATTTTTAATGATTCTTAAACAATTCTTTAAAAAGTAGTGTTCTTATCAACAATTTGTCAACAACCTCTCACTAAGCGATTTTCCGCATACTTTCATGTATTTTCATTTTATTCTTATGTTTATTAAAAATGTTCATTTCATATTTTGTAACTAATAATTTATCCCTTATATTAAAATGTATATACTTAATGTTTAAATTGTTCTTTCAAACTTTTTCTCTACCCGACTATGTTGATGTTTTGTCATTGGCTAAAACCATCACGTGATCACAACACACATTAAGGTGTGAACTAATTTAATTTTCATTAAAATTATGCCGTTTATCGGACATATAACAATTGTATGTACAAATAAATTTATAAAACAATGTTAGAAGTATTGAAATAATAAAAAAACATTGGAAAATAATAAATGCATAAAACTTGTAAATTTGCGTATGAGAACTCACCCCTAAACAAAACATAATAGACTCAACCAAAACAAGCGTCTACTTCTTTATTATGTAGTTGCAAGATCATGATCAGCAAACCAAATTTAAGAGCAAACCTATTGTAAAAACTAGAAATGTGTCCATAGGACACGGATGCCCACACACACCACTGTTCTGTCAATCTTATGACTCTGGTCAAATATTTTTTGGACTACATGTGCCACAAGTTGAAAACTAAAAATCAACAAGGGGCCATAATTCTGTTAAATTTGGTCGCAGCAAAAATTCCTTCCTTTACTACCATCTACACATTAAGGTTGTTCATCCCTGGAAGTTTAAGCAAAATCTGCCATCCGGTTCAAGAGGAGTTGCGTTCACAAAATTTCAACAGAGTATATAGTGAAAAAATCCACAAAGAACCATATATCTGTTAAATTTGGTTGCAGCAAAAATTCCTTCCTTTACTACCATCTACACATTAAGGTTTTTCATCCCTGGAAGTTTATGCAAATTCTGCCATCCGGTTTAAGAGGAGTTGCGTTCACAAAATTTCTACATAGTATATAGTGAAAAAATCAACAAAGGGCCATAATTCTGTTAAATGTGGTCGCAGCAAAAATTCCTTCCTTTACTACCATCTACACATTAAGGTTGTTCATCCCTGGAAGTTTAAGCAAAAATCTGCCATCCGGTTTAAGAGGAGTTGCGTTCACAAAATTTCTACATAATATATAGTGAAAAAATCAACAAAGGGCCATAATTCGGTTAAATTTGGTCGCAGCAAAAATTCCTTCCTTTAATACCATCTACACATTAAGGTTGTTCATCCCTGGACGTTAAAGCAAAATCTGCCATCCGGTTTAAGAGGAGTTGCGTTCACAATATTTCGGGACGTACGGACAGACGGACGGACGGACACTCGGACGGACACTCGGACGGACAAGTGCAACGCTATATGCCTACTCTGTGGGGGCATAATAATACTATGACCACAGCAGATTTAGTACAGAAAAGCTGAATAATTCCCAAAAATACAATCGTGGAAACTAAACAACGCACGTGAAACCTCGTGCGAAACAAACACTCTGAACACTAAGAAATGATAAGCCCAAGTATCAGACATTACAAGTCTACTTTCATTTACAAGTCAATCTCCGTGTGGAAATTATGCTTCAACAATGTGGATTAGAATCATAAAAGTTAGAAGAAGCAAAAGGGCACATGATAATTGCTTTATCGTTTTACTTTATAACTGCAAATCGGCTCTTACTCGGCAGTAATTAGTGTAGCCGCTTTTTCATGAAGAAACCAGTGCTGATAGTGAAAATTGTGATTGGCATATTTTAATTAGCCAGGTCAGGTGTTTCTAAAAAGGCTGATAACACTGTACATTCAAATTTATTACATAGATAATGCACGTGGAGCTCAGCTCGCAGAGACAAATGAGAACACAGTAACTTTTTGATATCCTTTTAACTCTAAGAAAAATGTCAATTAATTATTAATTGCTGACTGTTTATATTTTCTAGAAAAAGTAAGCAAAACATTATTTTGTTTCATATGACAGGAATGAATTGCATTAACAATCCTAGGTATTGTTGAAAACTCATTGTTTTACATGCCAGATTAAGTAATTGGACCCCATCCTTGTTTGTACGTGACTGCTGGGGAAAAATAATGTTATGCTTAATTAAAGAGGTGACACTTTCTATATTTTTATCTGATATCGAGTTGTAAGAGCCGATTTGCAGTTATATGGGTAAGAGTTCGATAAGACTCCATACGGTCGTCTTACATACAAAGATTACTTTTTCATACAAATGAACATCCAGTACTTTGTATTGTGAAGTAACTGTGACATGATTATAGGAAAAATATACAGAATGCCTCTCAATTTGAAGCGATATCATGCATGTATAGAAAAAAATCAACCAATTTAAACATGTTGAAGCAAGTTTTCCCTACAAAAGGTCTATCAACATTCCCTGCAATATCACATAGGCAAAAGTTAAAATACAATAACGTGTACAAAATAGACTACAATTGAATGATAAATTTTTTTTGTGGTTATACATTATATTATATATTTGCAAATAGCTTAAAACCATGCTAGGGGTTTAATGTGAAAATTAAAATTTAAAGGCCAAATATCTGTTGAGAAAGTAATCTAAGTTTGAATTTAATAAGTGTAAGTAAAACATTTTTATCAACAAAATGATAAAAGTCAAAAATTGTCATATTTAAATATAACCATATAAAATTGTTTTACAACTTTTACAGATTAATATTTTAATGTTTTGGGTATAGCAATTACTTTGATGTGTATAAAATGTACTAAATGTGTATAATTTATTTTTAAAGTTTAAGTACAATAATAATTCGCTTTTTGTACGTTGTGTCTGGTCTGTGTTACGTCATGGGTTTATGAACGACATAAATATATATGTGCTCTAACTACGTTTATTATCTAAACTATATTCTATGATACATGTGTTTACATATCAGTGTCCGCGATGGTAGTATCTTAAGATCTAGGGAACTCTCTATTATAAAGGAGCTGTACGCACCTAGAGTATCATGTTACAGTTTACTCATCATGCTACATCTTCCATCTTTTACAAAATTACTGTTATATTTAAACATAATTTTATCATAAGTATAACCGCATAGATTATTTGAATAACGCTTAAATAAATTCAAGGAAGAAAGACTTTATATTAGATGATGATTACAGTAACATATAGTTAATAAATGTTCATTATCATGAGTCGTTTACAACATGTACTAATCATGATTAATACTGTAAATTTCTTCATTACAAACAATCACTGTCTATTTACAAGTCTGTTACAGCACGTGGCTTCACCTTTCTGCCTGCGCGAGTGAAATAATTAGCATTATCCGGAGGATTCAAAACCACAGGCTGTTTATTGCTATCGGTACGCTCTGACCCTACGTTAATCATTCTGTCATTAACTGACATTTCAAGGCCAGAATTCAAAGCACCATGTGTCAATAAAGGCGATTCTTTAGATTTCAACAAATCTTTACGATTTCTGCGATATTGTTGTCCGTTTTCTGTTTCAACAATATAGGACCTATCGCTGTGATTTTTTTATTACAACAGCGGGACTCCAGGACTTGTCTAGACGTTGAATTCTAGCGGAATCTCCAACATTTAAGGGAGACAGAGGTTTAGCATTTTTATCATAGTAATGCTTAGATTTGACCTTGGATTCTGCGATTTTTTGTTTGACAACATCAGGGGGCGGTACTTGTGGTATAAGGTTTTCCCTTACAGTGGGAAGGATAGAACGAAGTTGTCGTGATTGGACTAACTGCGCTGGACTGAAATTTCCTATATCAGCGAGAGGAGTAGAACGATATTCTAAAAATCCTATTCTCGGATCAGAATTATCATCTTTTGCCTTTTTAAGTATACGTTTGGCAACTTTAACCATCGCCTCAGCCAAACCATTTGTTTGGTTATGATATGGACTACATTTTACATGTACAAAATCCCATGACCTTGAAAACTCCTCAAATTCTTGACTAGAAAAACATGGACCCCCATCAGTGACTATTTTCTCACATATGCCCCAATGTGACATGATATCTTTCATGTGGGAAATAACAGTTGAACTTTTTATGTTCGGAAGTTCATGAACTATGGGATACCTAGAATAGTAATCGGACATGACCATGAATTTTTTCTCATTAAGTGAGAACAAATCACACCCTGCAATTTGAAACGGATAGTCTGGGATTTCAGAGCTGATTAATGGCTCCTTCTGTTGCGATGACCTGTATTCCAGACAAATCTGACATTGATTTACCATTTCAATTATATCATTTGAAATTCCCGGCCAAAACATTATTGACCTTGCTCTACTAAGACATTTTTGCGCACCCAGATGACTGGAATGCAGCACCTTTAACATTTCAGATCTGAGTGACCTGGGCATAACGATTTTTTCCCCTTTCATTATTAAACCATTAACCTCAGATAACTCATCCCTATAGTTCCAAAAGGCGGCAATTAACTGATGACAAGCCTTTTTGTACTTAGGCCAACCAAACTTTATTGTTTGTTGTAATGTATATAATTGTTCATCTTGTTTTGTGTGTAACTTGATTTCCTCAAGATTCTATCTGACACGGGTAAAGATGAGATAACCATGCAAACGTGTGCCTCAATACCCTCATTAAGTTCTGGGCTTGTTTCCGGACTGGCGTTTCTGCTAAGTTCATCTGCTAATGGGATTTTCTTACCGGACATGTGACGAAACTGAAACCTATATGGAGTTAATTTCAAGACTAAACGCTGCAACCTAGCAGGTATTGAATGCATAGGCTTTTTCAGCAATCCCTGTATAGGGAGATGGTCATTTTCTACAATGACATCACGGCCATAGCAGTACTGATGAAATTTCGTAAATCCAAAGACAATAGATAATAATTCTTTAGAAATTTGACCCATATTTCTCTGTGATTCAGTTAAGCTACGGGACGCAAATGCTATGGGACGTTTTTCCTGAAGGATTACTGCCCCTAAAGATTTTGAAGAAGAATCAACTTGCAATGTCAAGGATTTGTTTGGGTCATAATAAGCTAAACATGTGTCCTTACAAATGACTTCTTTCATTTTTTCAAAGGAATCACTTTGAGGCCTTTGCCACGTGAATATAGTGTCCTTATGCAATAACTCTCTCATAGGAGCGGTAATCTCTGATAAATTGTCAGAGACATAACGACTGAGATAATTAGCCATGCCTAATACCACCTGTAGTTCACTTTTTGATGTGGGTGGTCTCATATCCTTAATGGCCTCAATTTTGGCGGGATCGGCCTTTAAGCCTTCTGCAGTTAACACGTGACCAAAATAACTAATCTCGGTGAGACCTACTTCCAACTTTCTGGAATTGAAACGAATGCCTTTGTTCAAAGCACGTTCAAGGACAGCTACTAAATTTCGGTCATGACTTTCCCTCGTGGAACCCCATACACAAATATCATCAACAATTGTAGCTACCCCTTCGAGACCTATCAGTGCCTCTTCAAGGGCGCGAACCAAAAAATCACCTGATACGTTTAATCCGTATGGACATCGAAGATACCTGAAGACCCCCAATGGACTGTTAAATGCAGTCAAATATGACGACTCTTCAGATAACTGTATTGACCAGTAAGCACTAGTTAAGTCCAATTTAGTGAAATACTTTGCATTTACCAAACTTATGTAATACGTCATCAAGTGTTTTGAGCGGGTAGGGTGTACGCTTAATTGCACTATTAAGCGAACGAGGGTCTAAACAAAGACGTATATCGCCATTACTTTTTTCAGTAACAACTAAATTATTACACCATTCAGTGGGTGTTGAAATCTTAGCAATTACTCCCATTTTTTTCCATTCGTGTAAGTTCCTGTTTCACTTTATCTTGTAAAGCAACTGGAATCCTACGGGGAGGGTGAACAACTGGTGTAGCATTTGGGTCAACATGAATGTTACATTCCCCAGGGAGTAACCCTATGCCATCAAAAACCTGGGCATAATCCGTCAAAAGGGACTCTTTAGTAAGAAATGCCTCTTTATTTCTATGATTATAATCATTTTGTACAGAATGAGCAAATTCTATGAGCTTAAAGCCCAAGCACGACTCGCAACCTAACAGTGGTGGGGATTTCGTGTCTACGACATGAAACGTGACATTTTTTGCTTGACCTGAAACAGCTAAGAACAAGGGAGAGTGATTTGCCCTTTGCTATGCAAGGAATTGCCATTGTAGGCGGTCAATTTAGATGTGGGCTTTTCAAGTGGTGCCTTGATTCCTAAACCTTGAAAGGTAGATAATGGCAAAATGTTTACCTGAGAGCCAGTGTCTAACTTCATTTGCACAGCCTTTTTACTATTTCCAATCAATATTTCTGTAAACATCTGTCCATTTTTTACTGTTACACAGTCCAGACTGTCCACATTTTCTACACAGTCAATATATAATTCAGAACTTAAATTTGAAATTTCATTCACTGTTCTAGATTTACAAACATTGCTCCAGTGGTTCCATTTTTTACAATTGTTACATTGTGTGCCTTTTGCTGGACAACGCTGCTTGTCAGTATGTTGATTTCCACATCTGTTACATTTTGTACTGTGTGAACGTTCCCCAATGCGACCTGGATTGCTTGATGTTTCTGTATATCGACCTGGATTCATCGATGAAGGGTTCCGAGACGAACGACCTTGGATGCCCGATGAACGGCTAGGCATCCGTCCCTTCGGTCTTGATACTGCATTAGTCAAAATATATTGACGTGCCAAAGCTTGATTCTGAGATATTTTCGTTCTGGGGCAGAATCTCGCTTTAACGTCAAAACCAAAAGGAGACCTTTCTGTGGTGAAACATGGATTTCGATGTTAATGTAAAAATGCAGACAATTTAAACTAAGAATCTATTCAACAATACAATTTTAAGGAATCAACAGCACAAAAAGTGCTAGACTATCAACTTAGAAGAAAGTAAGCCACGTTAGTTTCATTTCACCGTCTCGTTTGTGTACCAACGCCGCCATATTGTGATGTTGCTACAGTAATGTAACATGTACGCTAAAAATCGATATTGTTCGGTACCGTGCGTGAATGTTGTCATTTTTTTTGCGTGGCAAAAAAAATATGAAAAACTGTTAAACAGTGCTTATTATTCTCTAATGTTGTTGTTATTAATTATATTTATCGCTACATTAAAATAAATCGCCAGGAAATAATCTTTAATTATTTTTTCTAATTGATTGAAATCTTTAAAATGATGCGGAGAAACTTTTAATTTAGACCTCTTTTTTATAAACATGTTTATTAAAGGATAAACAAATACTGTATTTCATTAAAATTTATATTGTCACCACTCTGTAGTATTATCTATGTTAGAATAATTATGTTAGTTACAACTTGCTGCGTATTAAAATCAGCAACTCCTTGCCTAGGAAAGTTTTGTTTTCCAAACGTGCGTTACGCTATGAAAGATTTTTTGAATTCAAATGGTAAATTGTTGCGTTAATTTTTCATTCCTCAACAGTTTTCAGAAAAGTAAAACTCGTTACTCCGAGCGCCCATTTTTCGTTTGTCTGCGTGTACATGTACCATTTATCCTTGTAATAAAAGACTATAATCATGCCGTAATGACCTGGATATTTGTGTGTTGTTTAAGCGATGTTCCAGAAAAGTTTTTGTTCCGGTATAGAAAATATATTCAACCATGTATTTATTTTTGAAACGTTACGTGTCAACTATTCCACAACGCCGACACCGGTACGCTGACCAATATACACTTCGGAAATGTTGACACTGCGCAGTTCTGTTTCTTCCTTACTTAAATTCTTTGTGGCAACTTAAAATTTATAAGATTAAGTTTTAAATAAATTTGATTTATAGATAAGTATTTAAATTGGAGCCGTGATTCCTATCCGGAATCAGTTAAACAATTTTCCATGCTCACATGGTCCAAATTGTAAAGAAAAGTTATTTTTAGATTGTAATTACATGTATTTATTTTTCAATTTATAATTATAAATATACTTGATGATTCATTTTAAAGACGATAATCTTATGCTTACACCAATTTCACTTACAAGTTGCCTCTGCAAAACATTCGAGAGAATGATAAATAATCGGTTAGTTTGGTATCTAGAAAATAATGGAATTATCACTAATTTTCAGTCAGGTTTTCGTAAACAGCGAAGTACAAACGATCATCTTGTACGACTTGAGACTTTTATTAGAGAAGCCTTTGTAAAAAAACAAACAACACCTGGTATCAATTTTCTTTGATCTTGAGAAGGCTTACGACACTACTTTGAAATATGGTATACTAAAAGATCTAAAGGATGCTGGACTTAATGGCAGACTTCCTCTTTTCATTTCTGGATTTTTAAACGATAGGCACTTTAAAGTAAGACTTGGTTCAACTTTTTCTCAAGACCACCAACAAGAACAAGGTGTTCCTCAAGGGAAGCATACTTTCTGTTACACTTTTTTGGCCTTAAAATAAACAATATTGCTAGCGCTCTTACACCAGGCATAGATTGTTCTCTATATGTAGACGATTTTCTTATCTGCTATCGATCGAAAAGTATGAGAACAATTGAACGGCAACTTCAACAAAATTTAGATAAAATTCAGAAGTGGGCAATAGAAAATGGGTTAAAATTTTCAAAGTCAAAAACTCAATGTGTTCATTTCTGCCGACTGCGAAAACAACATAATGACCCTGAACTTTACATATCTGGTTCTAAAATTCCAGTAGTTGATGAAGCTAAGTTTCTAGGAATTATATTTGATAAAAAACTTTCTTTTATACCACATATTAAACATTTGAAAACTAAATGCCTAAAAGCTTTAAATTTACTTAAGGTTTTATCAAGTACAAATTGGGGATCAAATTCTTCCACATTACTGAAATTATACAGAAATCTTGTCCGATCAAAATTAGATTATGGTTCTGTAGTATATGGGTCTGCAAGAAAATCATATCTTCAAATGCTAGATACCATACATCACCAGGGTTTACGTTTAGCTTTAGGTGCTTTTCGCACCTCACCTGTAGAAAGTCTTTATGCGGAAGCTGGGGAACCATCGCTTTATCTTCGTCGTAAAAAGCTATCACTTCAATATGCAACTAGAATTTCATCTAATAGGAAAAATGCAGCTAAAAATATTATTTTCAAACCAAGTTATACTGAAAAATTTGTTAACAAACCAAAGGAAATTAAACCATTAGGCCTTCGTTTAAAAGATGATTTAGATAAACTTAAAATTAATCCAGACAGTATCCTTCAAAATGACGATGAGGATGTTCCACCTTGGACTTATAATTCCCCGGAAATAAATATTAACCTTTCAAATATTAAAAAGGCATCAACTTCACCTGAATATTTCAAAGAGAAGTTTCTAGCAATTAAGGAAGAACATGAAGATTTTATACATATTTATACGGACGGTTCAAAAGAAGGTTGCAAAGTAGGTGCGGCTGTGTTTGAAAATAATTTTACATCTAGTATGAGGTTACCAGATAATGCATCAATTTTTACTGCTGAAGCAAAAGCTATCGATTTAGCATTGTCATACATAGCACAGCATACCCACGATAAATTTGTGATATTTTCTGACTCGCTTTCTGTTTTAATATCCATTAAAAATAAAAAATCTGACAATATCATGGTAAAGAAACTTCTTTTACGATTTCATGATATACTAAAAACAAAATATGTTAAATTATATTGGATTCCAAGCCATGTAGGAATACGAGGAAATGAAAAAGTAGATGCTTTAGCTAAACAATAATTAAATTTTCAAAAAACTGACTTATTGTTACCTGCTTGTGATTTTAGACCGGCTATAAATAAACTCGTATCAGCTGAATGGAAAGCAAATTGGGACAATGCCGTTTTTAATAAACTTCACGATATAAACCCATCTCTTGATATGTCACCATCTCTATCTCTGTCAAGCCGCCGTGATCAAACAGTTCTTCTTCGATGCCGAATTGGACACACTAAAATTACCCACTCTTATCTCCTCACAAATGACAATGCCCCTTTCTGTGTAGGTTGTAATGAAAATTTTACTGTCACGCATTTTCTTCTTGAATGTCATGATTTTTCACAGGCCCGTAATAGATTTTATTCTGTAAATTCACTCAAAGAACTTTTTAATACAATTCCATCAAAAAACATAATTGATTATTTAAAAGAGATAAACTTGTATTCTAGGATCTAATTGGCTTATTTCTATTGTCATTTACAATTTTTTACATAATATTTTAAGCCTATTATAGCATTCGGCACGATATGGCCAGTTATGTGTTGACGTGCCGTAAACATCCAAACAAACAAAAAAAATTTTATTTCTATAATTCATTTATGAAAATTGTTTAAACGGTGGCAAGAATTTAAATGTGTTACGGTCACGAGTTTCCTCGGTATATTTTCCCGGCTCTGTATTAACGCAAGATATACCAACTTTTTAAGTTTTGAGTTGTGACATTTAATATTTAGGAACTATTTTCTGGTTTTCTATCTTAATTCACTAGAAGGTTAAAAATTATTGAAAAAAAAGAACTGAAGAGGCGCCGTGTTTTCTTGCCGATTTTAAAAGTTTGTTTTCCAAAGCAACAACTTTAATACTTGGGGCAGTAGCAATCTGTATCATATTATTGTTTAAAATGAGTAAACGTGTTGCATAACCCTTAAATCTTATATGATTGGACAAGAATCAAAGAAATCACAGACACTTTGGGTGTGGAGCTCAAAACGCCTTTAAAATCCAAATGAAATGTATATTTGTCAACGTTGGGGTGCCACGTTTGAATTTGTCAAAGATTTTGTAAATGGAGTAAAACGGCGATAATCTCGATGTTTATTTCGGCTGTTGCGTTGTTTATATTGATGTTGAAGTTTAAAATTGACCATCATCATGAAGAATTAAATCTTCTGTGTCGGTGGGCCAAAGGATTATGTGATAATATTGGAAACGGAATAAAATACATGGTGTTTTTGACGGTAGGTGTGCGGATTTTTAACCGGCGAACATTTTTATCTTGTGTATTATTATAGACGTTGAAATATGATTTTTTTCTTCAAAACGGCTTATTTTAAGTATCTTTATATATATATATATATATATACATGATCAGTACATGTGCTGGGATTGACAAATATGCATTTCTTTATTTTAAAATCGTTTTGAGCTCCACACCCTACACCTCTGTGAAAGAAATTAGCGGCGCAGCGTTTTGTTTATATAACCGCCTTAATTGATTCTTCAAATCGCACTTCGCCATGCGTGTATTTTATAAAAGAAAATAATTTCTAAGACGGCATAAAAGTGAAATGTATGGAATAAATCTTTACTGTAAACCAACATGAAGAAAGTCTTTTGCAAAACAAAAAACAACAAACAAAAAAATGAAGCGGCACCTGTTTCATGAAATAAATTTCCGAGTATTTTTCCCTGTACCGCGGTCATTTTAAAACAATTTCATACCTACGTGTGTGTGCGTGTGTGTGTGTGTTTTTCTTTCTATAAACATCTTCAGAAAGCTTTTTGGAATAATCTAGCAAGAATTATGGACGTGCGTGGATAAGAAAATGAAAAAAAAAAAATTACATGGAATGTTGTTTCCGCACATACATGTATAGAAGCAGACATCTGTTTCATGAAATATATTTCCGAGTATTTTTTCTCTATTAAAACAATTTTCATACCTACGTGTGTGTGTTTTTCTTTCTAAAAACATCTTCACAAAGCTTTTTGGAGTATACTATCCAGAATAAAGGACTTGCGTGGATAGAAATCAAAAAAAAAGAAAAAAAGAAGAAGTTTACATTCCAATATATAATGATGATTCTGATATTTCTAAGAACGCTCTGACAATAACGAATAAGTTTTGCATCTGCCCCAATAAAATAATATTTTCATCCTTTCATAGTTATTATTATTTTTTTTTTTTTTGCATAAATAAATGTCTTAAATATAACATTAAACTTGATATTTTACTAAGAGTGTTTCGGCGTTTCTCAGTAACGCAGTAACGCATACACACCAGTGTAGTAATCAACAGTGTATTTGTCACGTGACATTAGCGGCGATGTCTTTATTTTGATGGTTCATGTGTTTACTTTTCTATCAAAATCTTTATGTTAGGAATATTTTCACAAATAAAGCATGAAATTTGATGTAGAAAATGAATAATCTTTAAAGGTATCGTTAACAAATTTATTCAAATATGAATTCTAATACGATTTTAGACGGTCCAAAGCTTGCGCTCAAAATCCCGGCGCAAATTTCACCACAGAAAAGGTACTTTTTATGTTGTACGTAGAGGCGAGATATTGCCCAGACACGAAAATAGCACAATATCTCGTCGCGCAGTACAATTAGTTGGACTAGATACTGCATGTACCGGAGCACTTTCTTGGACGTTATTGAACATTTTTATTTGAGATGCAGCATATTCAAATTCTTGGCAAATTTTTGTTGCCTTGTCTAATTTCAGATCTTTCCCTACTTGCAAAAGCCTTTCTCTTAATTTCGAACATGACACGCCAAATATAATTCTATCTCTGATCATGTCATCTTTCATTGTTCCAAAATCACACTCTGTAGCCTTGTTTTTTATTATTGTGATGAATTGTTCCATAGTTTTTTCGCCTTGTGTGATATTATTGAATTGATAGCGGCTAAATACTGGGTTAATTATCGGAGCGATGTGTTCTCGGACTTTTTGGAAGATCTTTTTTGTTTCTTTTCTATCTGCATTAGATAAATTGGCGGCTCTATATATTTCTCTTCCCTTTGCGCCCATATAAAGCAATAGCATTGTAACGTGGACATCTTCCTCTTGATCTTTCAAGGGTCCTTTAAATATTAATTCACAGTGCTCTTGAAATTTTGCGAATTCTTCTACAAGATTGGTTGATGTCCAGTCCATTTGAGGTTGCGGGATACCACTTAAATTCATTTTTTTTTTATAATATTCCAGCACTTAAGGTAATGTTAATGTAATATTCCAACAAGAAGGAATTATAGTTAATTTCTGTCCTATTTTTAAAGAATGTTTATTTCACATTTGTTAATATTCCGTCATTAGGAATGATTTACCTTTTAATATAATATTCTTTCCTTAGGAATTATAATTAAACTATTTAAAATATTCCGTCTTTAAGAATTATTATCTTTCCAGTTCTGACACCATGTTACGTCATGGGTTTATGAACGACATAAATATATATGTGCTCTAACTACGTTTATTATCTAAACTATATTCTATGATACATGTGTTTACATATCAGTGTCCGCGATGGTAGTATCTTAAGATCTAGGGAACTCTCTATTATAAAGGAGCTGTACGCACCTAGAGTATCATGTTACAGTTTACTCATCATGCTACAGTCTGGAAACTAAAAACTATTTGTCAGTTAAACACTATGTATACTTGTTGTTGGCTGATATACTTGTGTATAATACATACATGTATAAATGTACGTTAATCATATGTAGTAACGCTGTAGATTTCAAATTTATCTTTTCTATAACATTTTGAAAACGACCGTTTAAGCATAGGAAACTATGTAATGAACCAAAGTTTATGCCAAAGTTTTAAGGTAATAAATAAATATTCCAAGCTCAAACAGGGCCCAGAGAAATCGAATTAAAATGAACTCCGCCTTTGTTGATAAACTAGGACGCTATCTCACACAGACTGTCTATTTCCTTGCAAAATGCAATGATCACGCGCTATCGACCGTTTTCCAGTGTAAACAGCTCTGTTATGTTTCAAAATCAACCAATGACGTTTGGTTTCTATGTTTAGTTTATTGAGTCAAGCTGTATTTACCAGATAAACTAAATTAAGCTGCTCAGTGATAGATCAGGAAGCAAAGTGTTAAACTTGGCAAGTTGAAAAAGTGGTGAAATAAACTATTGTTATTTTTATCTGGAAAAGTTTATGAATCAGGTTTGTTTTAATGTATATCTTATTTTCTATTTTTATTACTTCTGTTGTATTACTAAATGGCTGTATCACTTATTTTTGGCTTGCGGCTGCACTGCATTTTACCACTCCCCTAGCGCCCACTGTAATGATTGCGCCATTTTGAAGCACATGTACATGCAATTCATTGTGAACTAGAAGGAAATAATGTCATAAGGTTTCTAATTGTTTAGTTTCCCTTTGTTTTTGCAAGACTACACAGTATAAAAATATGTAGATTTCTTAAGTACTCCTGATCCCATCGTCGGATACCTACATGTAATCTGATAAATGTTAACGGTTCGGCAGTGGGTATCTGACGACGTGTTGATCCAGATTATACAAAGAAAAAATACTATTCATTTGATTTTCAACTTTATTTCTTAAATTAAAAGAGTCAGTAATAATGGATTACATGCAATAAAGAACAATTTTTAATGTTAACTTGTTTTTT
>NW_026853470.1:0-25565 GCF_026571515.1 Ruditapes philippinarum
CCATTTTTTTCTATAAGTAGATCTAAGACCAAGAAAAAATTTTAAATGCAAACAAAAACGATGATCACCTCACCTGTCAATCAGATAACAACTTCACGGTCGCTTTTGGTTTTAATTACCCTTTTTAGAACTTTTCATCGCTTTGAATCACTACCGGAGTATATCCTTGATTGAATTAAATCACAGTTTCTTCCCACTTTTCGCTTTTTCCTTTTCCAATCTCAAAAATTTATTTCTCGTATACGTGACACACCTTTCGTATTGTCCGCCATTATTTTGGTTTGGTAAATCATATCACGTGACTTAGATCCGAACATTTACGGAAATAATCGAAGGGCTTCCCGCCAAAATATAAATCTTATTTGACTAACCCAGTCAAATAAGAAAATGCATTTTTTAGAATGGTCAGAAATGTTACGGAGAGCGTTTCTAAGTTGGAAAACTTTGTCAATACTAGTTAAATAATGCATTTGATAACAATAAGGCGTTAATTTGACAATCTGTTTTGATGAATTTGACCAGGAATATAACTTTAAAACTGCGCAGTGTAAAACTCTAAGTTATAAATATGGAAAGCCATGGCTGTCTGATATTGTTCTTTTTTTCAATTTATGTAACCATTTGGATAATATATAAGTTCACTTCGACTATATATGAATTGAAAACACCTTCTTATTTAACCGGAATCCATTATATTAATCCTCAGTTACAATATATGAAACCATACCGTCAGTGTATGAAACCGAGTTAGCACTATACAGTAAAGTCTGTCTTAGTGACCACCTGTATATAGCGACGTTCTGTCTTTAGTGACCATAGTTAGGTGCGCTGAACAGAATTTACTATATAAATGGTCTGTATGTAGCGACTCCCTGTCTAGTCCGTATAACGACCATGATTTAGTCACCCGTTGCAGTATTTGAGCCGTGGAAAGCGACTTTTGCCTTCGGATCAGCGACTTTGCCTAAAACAAACTTCAAAGAGATTTTGAAGTCGCCCGATTTTTATAATTTTCTGTCATACTTACATACGCCACTATGTCTGTTAACAATTTGTTTACCTCTCAATTACAACCAATTACCGTTAATCCGCTAGTAAAGAACGCGTGTCAACATCAACAGTCTAATACGGCTAATTTGGTAACATATATTGAAGAATTGGAATCATATATTGAGAAAAGAGTTCACATTAGGCAAGAGTTCACTATGTATATCTTTCTCATTATGTATTCATGCCATTGACGAATCAGAACGCGCGTTGTATATACGGCAGTTTGCATTGACCAATCGGCGACACGCTAATACACTGTGGCTGTTTGTTGACAATTACACAAAATGGCGACAGATTCAATCAATTTTCGCCGATAGAATGATTATAGACACCTGCATATACATAATTGCTGCGGTGTTTTGGCGAGTAAAGATAAACAATGCCCAACGTCTTAAAGGTGTGGTTATGTTCGAAACCTCGATTGTTAAAAACATTTTCGGAGCACTTATCTATAGAAATTATGTGAAGATTTGTATCTAATGTTTTATTAATACATTGAACTCCGTAAAGTAAACAGGCTGATTATACAAAATTAAATGTCTCTTCAGTAACATCTCATTAGTAAAATTGAAATTTTAAACATTTTTTACAAACAGATTTATCAATATGAATTACATTTTTAATCAATATGTAACTTTTAAATACTAATGTAATGGTGTAGTTTATAATCTTAACCAATTATACATGCAATTTTATTACTGTCTTGTTTTTTATAAATGATTTTTGGTATGTTTAATATCAATAAAAAATATAATTAAACCCTAAGTATGGTACTATCCTGCTTTTCAACAAAATATTGGTATGATATGTTCATATATCCGAATTATGTAGAGACTGTCCACAGTCACTCCCTGTCTATAATGACCTTTTTTCTTTTCTCCCATCGAAGGTCACTGTAAACAGTTTTTACTGTATAAGTTGATTTTTTCACAATACATGATTCCAATTCTTCAATATATGGTACCATGGTAGCCATGTATGGAACCTGATTTCCTTATATGAAACCGAATTATCAACATATTAATTCATTTTTCAATATATGAAACCAATGTATCAATTTATGAAACCAAAGTAGAATGTATACATGTATAAGTTGGTTATTACATTATATGATACCAATTCTTCAATATATGGTACCAAAGTAGCCATATATGGAACCAGATGTCCTGATATGAAACCGAATTATCAATATATTATGGTATTTTTACAATATATGAAACCATTTTATTAATGTATGGAACCAAATTAGCAGTATATAAGTTGATGACAGCAATTTTCATTATATGGAACCAAAATAACCTAAAGTCAACATGTCAAAGGCCGAGGTCACTTGGTTCTGTTATTACAATGCATACACTTTTTCATGAAATCAATTATTATTTGACTGGTTATTTTTAAACTTTGTGAGTAGATTAACCTTGATGTGTCCTACTGGCCATGCCCATTTTTGATCGAGATGAACTTATTTTTTGGGGAGGCTAGTGCAGACCAATGGATTAATTAGAGACGTACTGTCAAATCTTTTTACTTTAAATTATTTGCAAGCGCGGTAATTCGGTCAAAACATATAAGTACGCTTAAAGTAATTTTATTATTGTTTGTTGACTTTTTATTACTAGTCTGACTCATCACTCATCCCAGTACAATACTTAACAAATTATTGAGAAATATTCTTCATGTTCTGTTAATTCTCCATATCTGGCAATTTTGTAAAGATAACTAATTCTCCTGAAATTCTTGATTTTGTTTTAAATATCACTACTCTATGTGACGTCATACTACTAGACACGAGGGTAATTCTTATGAATTCCAAAATTAGTAACAAAGACCGTAACGTTGGAATTTGATACTGTTCTAAGTTGTACTAAGTTCTCTCATGTTAGACATTATATTATGGACAAAATATTTTCATTCTTTAATTTCATATCTGCAATTTGTAAAGATAATAATTCTCTGAAAAATTCTTGATTTATGTTTAAATCACTTATTCCGTGACGTCATACTTGCCCGCGGTAATCAGGTTTAGGCATACGTACGTCTGTAATAATT
The DNA here is from genome assembly GCF_026571515.1 of Ruditapes philippinarum. Taxonomy (NCBI): domain Eukaryota; kingdom Metazoa; phylum Mollusca; class Bivalvia; order Venerida; family Veneridae; genus Ruditapes; species Ruditapes philippinarum. Next base: position 3,100 of record NW_026853470.1, read on the forward strand.
AAATAGTTCTGGTGTATGAAAACCCTTCAAAATAATAACTTTATCAATATTTTTTTAACAAAAAGCATAAATGAAAATTTATAAGTAAATGCTTTAATTCAGTGGCAAATATTCTTTATTATTTTTGATAACAATTTTCCAATTACTACGCAGCGACCAACTGTTTATGATGGGTCATTAACTAGAACGTGGCAACACCGTATTCTCAATATCATGCATGTTCTTTTGTTGTTATAAACTATTAATAGTCCTTAATATTTTTTAAAGACAAATAATTGTAAACTGTCGCTTACATCAGAGACATGGATCATGCTTGCGTGATAACTAAGGAAAACTAACTTATTTGTACACACCAGGAGGCTGTACGCGGAAAACGCTCATAAACCGCTAAATCATATAGCTGTTTAGTAAATATTTTGCATACATTTAACTAAAAATTCACTGATGGTGATGAACATATAGTTTGAAAACATTATATTCTTTAACCATTATCGCCGAAAAAAAACTATTTAACTACAAAACCCCTAAGGACCTCCGACAAAATTCCAGCACAATATTACATTTTACATTAGCAAAATAAAAAAAGCAATACTTATATTTTTATCTTACATAATTCATTAATCAAACTTTTAACATAAAAGTATCTTTTGGCAATTGACAGATCCCTACTCTGATCTTTTATTTGTATAGGAATAAATTTAAACATGTGCTCTTTTGTTTAGGAATATTTTGTAGTGAAAGTCTTATATATTCACTAATCTCATAATTAGAATAAGACAGGTCAGGAATTTATACAAACAGTTGTTTAGTTAACTATGCTCATTTTTAATCCCAATAGAAACATTCAAATATTTGTGGTAAAAAAACATGACCAAAGTACCTAGTAGTCGTTTTACCCGGTGGTGATCCCATTAAACTGATTATATATATTCGAATTGATTAGAAAACACAAATAGAAACATGTGTTTCCGTACAACAAAATCGGAAGTAAAGTGAACAGTTAATTGACAGAAATATGTGGTCAAATATGTTTTAACAAGGAAATAATTATTTCAGAGAAAGACGCAAAGATCAGTATGACCCCGTATTGTGTAATTAGAAAGTTTATTCAATTCCCGGGCATACATCATAATTTGATAGTCCATGTGTAATAAAATTCAAAATTTCAATACAGATTATGAGATACATAAAAAATATTAAAGAATAAGAAGCTTTAATTAAAAAACAAAAACAAAAAAACAAAAACAAAAAAAAAAACCGCATACATATACAAATTACTTACAGTCGAGCTATCGGGAAGTCATTAACATATCTTACGAAACTTTAATTTGAAAACCGATATTTGCGCGCGCTGAAGTGATTAATGTTTATTTGAAAAATAAAAAAAAAACTTTTATGGTTGTGTTCTAAAAATAATGGGCGGCATAAGAGGAATTTCTTATTCATTTTACAACACTTGGAAAATTACTAAAGAAAAATGTGTTGTTGTTTTGTTTTCAACAAAAGTGTGTGTGTGTTTTAAGTTTATTTATACTCGGCGCCGGAATAACCATATGTCCGAGATTTAGCATCTGGGACGTCTTTTTCAAGCAGATAACATTTATGTAGTGACATTTTGACTAGAACATTGGGTTACGGTGTGGCCTCTCTCAGCGCGTAGCGTCGCAGCGCCACTACTGTGTTTCAGGTTAAATTTTGGGAGAAGCTATCTACAAACCAAAGAACTATCCGCTACACAAATAAATCTGTCGACACTGACTATTTCTAATAACGCATCACTATCATATTATGGTACACTGAAAGTACGGATTCGGAATAGATCGTTTCACTCATCTCGGGCGTGGAATGGTCGAATTCCACGGCGCAGAATCTTTCTAGACGGTAATCTTAAACCGCTACAAGCGCGACGTTGTTAACAACAGCCATTGTACCTGCAGGTTCAAATAATCAGTTATATTCAAGCATAGTAGAGGTATGGTAAAAATACACGTCGAAAATCCATAGTCGACATTGGAACATACTATAAGCTTGGTTGTAGTGAGTGGAAGGTAATAAACAAGACAGATATTAAGACACCTAGACAATTATTACAGAGAACTTTAGTAGATATAATCCTCAGCTTTCATATAAGCAATAAGCTTAATGCGAGTATGTATAATTGGAATTACTAATCGAAGAAACATGGTATATTGGCGTTCATATTAATTATGTGATATAGAGAGATATATATTAGACGCAAGATTAATAATTGATCCGATGCAGTCGATGTAATATTTTCTTGTAAAATGGATTTAATTTATTTTGAAACGTCGGATTTATATCTTCGAAGATTTCTTTCTGTTGTATAAGGAAGACCTTCTGTCCCGAGAGCAATGCGTGATTATATACCATACACAGACAGGTTTCCATGTATTCATTAGTTGCAATCTCAATTAGGGGTAACATCCTCATTACTGATTGGATAATAATTTTTGATATCGTGCAGATTAAAAAATGTTATGGGCCATTTCTGTGACATGTTGTGTTATTATATTCATATCAATTAAAATGACTCATAATAGTATCTTATATAGCAGTGAACAGTTACTCGAGAGATATTTATGATATTGAATGAAGTGTACGGTGCTCAGTATTAATATGTTTATCAGTGTATCCTGATAATGAACAGTCGTTTCATATTCTTCCACTTCTGTCTGTAGATTTTCATCTCTGAGATTTGTAACAAGTTGGTATTTAATTACTAGAATACAGCTCTATTCGCATGAGTCAGTACAGAATTTTAAGAACACTCGTGGAATTAAGTAGTTCCATGGTAGAAATATTAACAATATGATAATAGCCAATACCACATTAACCGTTATATATGAATGAGTTTGATTAATACACAGTTTAATTGGATATCGTCGCCGGCAATGGTTGCTTATTAATACTTATTTTTAGTTAGCTGTATTTTTATATGCCATCACATGTAATATGACTCATAAAGTCTGACAACATCTTCTCATAATAGCCTCTCCATCAGTAATCTCAGTGTCTTTTTGTTATAATGGATTTTTATTGGGTTATTGGATTACGTTACCGCGAGAGGATCCGTAGACATATCTTGAAAAATAATATTTATTGAAATAAAACTTCTGTACCATTATATACAGTAAGAAATAATATTCTTCGTCCTTTCAAATTTTCTCTTACTCTAATTATGATAAATGTGCAGCTATGGCAATATGCAAAAGTGAACGCAAGCGCTGCGAAACCTGACCTTTTAGTCCATGTGTATTCAAGAACCGACTTTGAAGATTTACTATATAATATCGTGGGTTCAAAAGAAATATTGCGCGTTACGAACACCATTGCATATACTAGGTGCAAGGATACCTGATTATTTACTTCAGCAGTTTTTTAAAATAAGTCCGATTCCATTATTATGACATTTTAGAGTTACAGATTAGTTTCAATATGCTGTACTTGGTCAATCGTAATATTATCTAGAATAGAACTTGCGATATCATATAATGCAAATCAATGATATATAATTTTGCAGAACTTATTCATACAGTTACATACTATTGATAACTTTAAATTGGTTTCAATATATGTATCAAATAGACTATATAAATATTTTAGATTATATACTGGATGTCATATAAGGGCATCTGGTTGTTCAAATCAATTGACTTACTTGGATCATATATTGAACGTAATAAGGTAATCATTAGTGAGATGTAGACATAATTATATATCCAAAAGTTTATCTAAATATACACAGAAGAATGATTTTATTTTTGACTGCTTTCTCGAGTGCTTCGGACGATAACCAAGGCTGATTTAATTCATGAATAGTTTTCACATCAATTAATGATTAGGATAAGAAAAAGAATGAATATAGACATTTGATTTATTAAGGTTGGGGTTTCTATATTATTGACATTGGTATCCCAATACAATTCTATACCACATAACTTGGATGCCAACACCCTTTATATAATTATTGAATTGTAGATTCGCTGTGTGTCTGATAAATAAGTCATATTTGGAAAGCCGATGGCTTTGTTCTGAAATTATTATGTACATCTTTTTCACCACAATTTATGTAACCATATAATGAGGAACTATATATATTAATAGAGTACAATTTTCGTATACATAGACTTGGATAAGAATTTCGAAAACACTTTGGTATTATGATACCGGAGATCATACTATTAATCTAAGTAGTTAAATAAATATATATTTGCTAGAATACCATATCTAGTTAATGTTATGAGCTCGGAGATTATGCAATAATATTCCATTAGTTGATTTTCTTCATTAATTTATACACAATTGTTCGATTATTCAAATATACCTTGTACAGTATAACCGTGTCTTTCTCATACCTCATTCATCTAAATTAGTCCTCGCTTAAAGAGGGACTACAGATTTAATCGTGTAATATATTACTACATATGAACCAGGAGATTATACTAAATATATAAATCAATTATTCTATAGTCATATATGTAACCATCTCAAATTGATCAAAGGTTAGGTGTAAACTTAAAGTAGCATAGTAATTGAACGTTTTGATGTGCTCCATATTTAATCTAATTAACTATTTGTACAACTATATAGGAACCTAAGGTAGTCACACTGTACTGGGATACACACGCAGAGATGTCATCTGCATTCATTACACAAAGCTGGATAATAAGACGATACTGTGTAAATCAATATACTATACACAACGTAATTGCTCTCACAGTTATAGCAATAGAAATGGAAATACCAAGCGTTGTTAAGCATATAAGTGAGCAAATTGTGAAAGAATAGTAGCATAGTGATGTAAGAGAAGTGTTAGTTTTTATATATAACTGATATATCATGATATCACATATTGTCAATTCATGAGAACCATATGATATTACAATGTCATAAGGCGTGTATGTGAACAGTGTTGTACCTGATATGAACCATGATAGCGATTTATCATATTATATGTAAATACTCTTTCGACTATTACTAATTATATCAGCATATAGACTTGAGAACACTCGCTATTCATCAGAGTCAAGTGGTCACTGCGAAGCCATATTAAAAGTTCCAGCTATACTATATCCTCAAGATCTGTATGTATGTATGTTACTATCACTAGAGTCTATAGATAATATCTCAATATAGTATGGAGCCACAAAAGAGGCAAGTGACACTTATAACAGAGCTGTCATCAGTTTATAATGCGAATACTATGATTGTAACACAATTAGTCATATTATATTAATTCATCTCATTTACAATATAATATAAACAAATTTTTATTCAATGTATGGATACCAAAGTACATATAATCGAGTTAGGTTTGAGAAATAATATCTGTCAGTGATCACTACTTAATATATTTTCTCGTCAATGATATATTATACTTATGGGACAGACAGTATGATAGTAATCTCAATGATGATGATAGAACACAGCGTTAAGATCTTATATGAACACGAACATATCATCGCAGAATATTATTATTAGTGGTAAATCATTCTTTTACTATATATCGATTGTAACCACTTAGAAGTAGTAGAAAGTTGGGAACAACTGAGGTCTATTAGTATATCAGATAGTTGGTTATATACATATATGAATACCAAGCTATCGTATAAACTTTAAGTCCCTATAAGTAACCGCTCTGCATTGCACTGAAACAAAGAGTGTCTTTGTACGTTATCTGTACAAGTCTACTAGATATATACAGAGTCATATATATATAAAATCTTGGTTCACTTTTTGATATACTTGTTATTTCATAGAATGATAATGAGAAGCACAGTAGAAATTATATATATTGAGTTGTATAGGTTCTATATAAACAATTATGAGCTGTATACGCAATCAATTATCAAGGTATACTGTGATACCGCATTATAGTTATACATGTGGAGTTGTCATGTATAATCTTGTAGAACGCCAACATTTGGAGAAATCGATACATGATATCTCATTTTACATATATATATGTAAACAACATGATGATTATTCGATAATTGATAGCATGGAACCAAGCGCCTCTATGTAAGAGTATGCATTGTTATTATTTAAGTAGTATATAACTAGGTCGAGCATCCCATTTCAATAATGCGGAACAACGTAAAATGTATATGGAACCAGGATGTCCATATAATCCAAATATCAATTATAACCTTATTAATCTTTAATCAATTATCTCGCAACCATATTTTATATATGTCATTTGAGAATCGAGACAGAGTGAGAGAGTTATATTAGGAGTTTGTGATATATATAAAATCATAATAGACTACCGATGATTATATTATTAATCATATTATGGAAATATGCCAAAATGTATCGGCTATCGTCGAACAGTAATAGGTGCTACTTATATATATTGAACATTAATCATATCAATATTTCAGATATTATTATCACTGATGTTTACGAATAACTGTTTGAATAATTCCATTTTATATATCTCAATGATCGTGAAGACCTAAAGGTAAAGCAGAGTACTCGATTTATCTTGAAGTGAGGTGTATTTTATTCATGCTATTGTAACCAACTTATAACATTATTCATATGTATTCGGAAACCATTACGTGTAAATTGGAGAGTCGAGAACCCCAGTGTGCGTATTATATCTTGAAATACCAAATTATCGATACATCACTACAACCTAATTACTACTACTGAGCTCATATGAAGTACGCATTTATATCTCAAATGTCATAGGAACCTAAAAGAGTAAGCTAATGATAGAAAATGATAGCTTTAGGTATCTATAGCTAAGTCGATATCGTAAACCATAACTGTAGCATGCAAGTATATTGCATGATCATATAAGCAGTAAAATAATATCGTATGAAATACACTGTATGGGTGATATATGGAACTAACCATCGAAAAAACTAAGAATTATCAATATAAATATCTTATTATACTTCATTACTATTTAAATTAACAATATATAATTATTGCTAAACACTTTATTAGACGTGGCATTACAGAACCTGTAAGTATCATAGACGCATTATTGATTATCACATTAATCAGGCTCGGCTATGATAACAGACAGTCTTCATATAATAATGATCCAAGTAAGATCCATGTGTAGACAGATGCCACTTATATGAAAACCCTAGATATATTATTAATATATCATTTCAATTTCCGATATGTGAACGCTATGTTTACTTCTTTAAGGAGCAGTGAAAGGGCCAGCTACACTCCTGAGAAGTGACTGGAGATGATTCTGAATTAATTTGCGATCGGTAATGATACGTTCGGTGTTATTATAATCTCTGGTTGTAAAAAATTGAAATCATATTACAAAATACGGTTCCCTATAATCATCTAGAGTTCTTATAAAAAAAAACTTATTTGATTCCAATTGATAATGGAGAGATGATACTTGTTTAGTGAAAGGATTTATTTGGTTGTGTAGCGGTTATTTTTTCTTCTTAATGATGATATATAAGGATACTACACTTTTGAGCGCAGGTTTTACATAAGTTGCTGGAAGCCTATGGAATCACACGAAATATCCGTGAAAATTGCATGGTTTCTGCTTGCAGAATAAGAACATGATATTCATGTAAGCTCATAATTATTTAAGTATATTGGCTATTGAGATTCTTGCTCATGTAATACAAAGGTACATAAGAGAGTAGAGTTCATACATTTGTGGGGGTCACGGCAATGTCTCAGGTAAATAATTCTACAACTATAAAAGATCAGATGCGTCTATATATCGTGAAAAGTTTTACTGATGCTGTCTCATTTGTCGGGTGAGAATTGACTTGCTACAGTTGATAGAGGACTAGATCATACAGATAAATTCTATTAAAAAAAAACATCCCTTTGACATTCGGTAGTCTACTGTGCAGAAATGACCATGTAAAGTTGGGTCTCATAATCATTTCTTAGAGCAGAGATTCAAGTTGAATCTCTTTGTATACAATCTCATATTCTTTTGCAGATCGTAATATTAGATTGTCGGATATTTTGAGGTACGGTTAGGAACTTATCATTCATTCTCTAATATTTTCTGCTCAGATTAGATGTCAGTCATATTAATGCATCCGTGCGACTGTGGTGCTAGATCGAAAAAAGCTTTTTAGGGCACATGCAGTTTATACATTTCACACTACACAAAAAGTGATAATGGGATGTTTTATGTAAACGAAGAATTATTTCACTATAAAAATAGGAGAGTAGAGTGGGATATGAAAATTCTATTACTTCTATACTGTTCGGAGCTCTGTGGTGTCTTTGTATATACTGTTCAATGAAAGCTTGAAAGGTCAAAAAGAGAAAAAAGAATCTTAAAAAAATAAAAATTTTTAGTGCTTTTTATCCCTATAAATTTTTATGCGGGATTTATTTTCACATTCTGTGATATGTAAGTATCGACATAGGTTTCAGTCTATTATAAGTATGTATCACATGGTTACATAGACCTCTACATTGATAAATAAATTATGTGTTATAATGGGAATAACTGTGATTGCTTAGAAGCTGTTTGGTTCAGTTTACTAATAGTAGTCTCTGTGACAAGCATAAGTAACAAGTTGTAAATGTGCATAATGGCAAATCTACAAAGCTATTCTCAACATGTTGAAATTCTTAAAGAATGATAATTTTGCCAACGTTTGTCGTGTGTTCTGTTGAAGAATCTATGATAATCAAGAGGAAAACTGGTGTTATGAAACACTGTTTATTCATATAAGTTTTAAAATTTATAGAATCAGTTATCCATATATTACTAATTAAAATAACCATAAGCACACATTACCTTGTGTTTAATGATTACAGGGACGGGGCATCTAGATAATTGACAGGATTGAGTGTTCGAGCGAGTGATAGTCTCTCCCTGATATACATCATATTCAACACGTATTATAATCAATAGTTGATGTTAATGATATAAGTTGTGAACATCAAATGTGCTACAATCGGTCTCTTTCGTTTGGCGGATTAATGGTAAAAATTGTCAGCTTATTTCATCATGTGTTTGTGAACATTAATTACTCGAGAAATAGTCATATGCTAGCAATGAATATCACTTACAGAAGTTGCTTGGCTGGTACTCAAAAATAAATTTTGTCAATTTGGTTCCATAATCATATATGAATAGAGGGAGTGGGCGGGCTGTCTTATAATTTTATGAATTTTAAGTTAAAATAACTCAACAGAATGCAATATAGTATATTTTGCCGAGGGCATAGTGCTGACGCTTAACTGACAGATCAAACAGAGATTCAAGCCACATGCATGAACACTAAAAGAAATGAAAAAATAGAACGTTTCTATCACAATAAATTAAAAATAATTTTCTCTATAGTGTATAGAGATAAATGAACATTGTTAGTTTTGTACTCTGTTTTGCAACATAAAAAAGTTGCATAAAGCTTATCATCGAATTAAAATGCATGATATCCATTGTTGTGCATGGGTATCGGTGCTACGAATTCTATCTTTAACACAAATTGAACTTCTCTGTCTGACTGCGTCTCACGATATATTATTAGCATTGTGTATATGAAGGTAATGGTCAGGATACACGTGTAAACTCTATGTGATTCATTAATAGTACTTGGTAACATTGAGCCTTTCACCCAAAAGCTCTGTCAAATTGTAAATAACTTCCTATTTAATGTGAAAGACATTATTCTATAAGTAACGCTATAGGAAAAATAACCAAAACCAAGGACCTATTTCAAGGTACTGAAAAGGGAAATTACTGGAATAAGTGGAAGCCACAGTAACGTTATTTGTCAAAATCAATGTCTAAGTTGTAAATCATGAAGTAATTTGTACAGATATAACGTATTTTATATCCAACTTAAGTATAAGTTAACCTCGTACGGAAGGATGAACGGTCACACAATATGAACGGAGCATAAAAATAGATTACTATCTATTGTTAAAATATTTCGTTATCTCTGAATCTGAAACAATTTCTTTAATAATACAAGCACTTTATTCAACTTGATTCTTTGTTCATTATAAAATGAAATAAATGCTTCCAAATATTATAATGGCGCGGTCCATACATTTTGAATGTTTTAACTTTCTATGTGAAATTGAATATCGTCAAGGTAATTGAGCACGAACCTGTTTATTTAACATAATGCACTTCGACATGGAATATATCTTGACTTGTACACAAGATGATACGTTATTACTTGGAATCGACATTCACCATAACTCGTATATTCTATGTGTTTAAATTTATGATAGCTTGTAATACATTAAAGAATGTTCAAACTAATACAGGCATTCATTAACAATTCATTTTTTTAGGTAAGTATATCTAGCAGAAGTCTATAATTCTCTTAAAAGTTCATGGTTTCATAATAACGAATTATAACTCTAACGTTCTACTGTGGAACTATTTACTAGTACACAAATACTAAAATAGAAGTGAGTTATTGGTTAATAGTTACACGGGACCTATAATGCAAATAAGATTAACAGTACTGGTCCCTTATCTACTTCTTTCTACTTCATTACTTTAGATTGATACACTTATTCCTTAAACTGTATTTCAAGAACATGCACGTAATGCGATACATTGAAAAGATAAATTCTTGTTTCCTTCTTAATATTACAATCTAAAGCACAAGGCAATATTGCTATAGTTTGTCTCACAATTACATAATCTGTTGCATAAAAAAATTATAAAAAAGGACTTTTGTCAACATAAGTGTTATAAACAATTGCATAATCTTTTTGTAAAAAACACACATTCAGTATTTATAAAAAGGATATATTGGCATGGGAAAAGTTATACTTATTGCAAATAAAAAAATCCTTAAGTCGTAAACATATAAACAGTACATTGATAATGAATAATTCAAGCTTCGGTTAAATAAGATAGGAGTACTAGTATATAGACTTTAAATTATACTTACGTAAATTAGAAATAAATCACCTACATGATCTCCGTTTAAATTTTAAAAAAAAAAGCTGTTAAATAAGTTATTGAAAACATCAGTGCAACAACATTTATTCATAATTACAAAAGTCATCAGAAGACAAATTACACAAAATACCAAAGTAGTGATTAAGCATCACCAAACCCAATTACCCAATAATTATGGTTATTTGTCAATTTCACACAATTATTTTTCTCTTAAACAATTTAACAATCATATAACAATTAAATGATACAGTTAAGGTGCAATTTCAATTAAGAAACAGACACAACGTCCTCAAATGAAAACGAAAGTATCACTTAACAAAATTACGTGCATGGAACCAAATTTGAGCTATGTTAAGCAGCATACTGAAGTCACCTATATCGATGATAAGACATACCTCGTTTACTACGTATAGGACGAACATCACAGCAATAGTTCATTGAAATTGAAATATTTCTTTAATGGTTTATTATATAGTTAAACAAAAAATAATGAATGAACCCTTTCTTTAAATTTAAAAAATCCCAAATCGTGCTTAAATTTTTTTCTATAAAAAAAAATAAAATTCTCGTCCCCGTTTTTTTCTGGGATTTTTTATTTTTAGAAAAAATTCGTTTTTTTTATTTATGGAATTAATTGAAAAAAGCCAAAAAGGGGTTGGGGAAAAACAAATGAAGTTGTTAAGTGTAACGATTTTTTTGGTTTTATTGTAAATTTAAACTTGTTTTAATGGGGGACATCAACATTTTTCAACTGGGAATTTAAATCCCATTTTCATAAATAAATTTGTTTTTGGGAAAAAATTTGGGGCTGTACTAATTTTGAAAAATTATTTTTAAAATTTTGAAAAAAATATTTAAAAAATTAAAAATTTTTCAAACTAGTAAGTTAAATTAAAGTGCATGTAAAAGTAGATAAATTTAAAAATGTTTAAATTTTTAATTTCACCAAATTTAAAACGTGATTAAATTGCTTTTGTTTCCTATGCTTTTAACGGGAAATTTTAAAGTATGCGTTTTATTGGGGTTTCCGATTTAAATTTCCCAAAAAATTTCTTTATTGTTGTCTTTTGCCCCAAATATTTACAGTAAATCAAAAGATTGAAGAAATTTAAATTTGGGAAAAGTTTAATGGAATTTTTGATCATTTACTTTCACGTTAAGGGGGAATTTATGTTTTAAGACTGTGAAAAGCAAAAAATTTTTTTTTCCCCATAGGTTTTATAAAAAAATTTTTTAAAGGTAAAAGTCTTTCATGTGTTTTGTGACCTTTTAAATAATAACTGTAAGTTTTAAAAACCGTGTTTATGTCCAGTCCATTTTAAATTTTAGTGACTTAATTTTTAAACATAAATTTTTTGGTTTTTTTTATATTTAAACATTATTTTAAGTTTTTTAAGAAAATAGGTTAATAAAGTGCATTAATTGTATTTTCCTCAGTGTCATTTGTCCTAAAATTTTAAATGTAGCCTAAATAAAAAAATTTTGAATTAAAGACGTTTTAACCCATCTAAAAAGAAAAAATTTGTAATTTAAACATCCCAAAATAGGGTTTCATTGGGGGTATATTTACCTTTTTTAAATTTATTAAATACTAAAAAATCAGACCTACGGCCTTGGTGGTTTAAATTTTAAAAATCAAAATAGAGGAAAATAAAGGGTCCTTAAAGAAAGCCCAAAAAGGCAAAAATTTAAAATGTTTGGGGTCGGGTTTGATTGAGCCCGTTCATGGACGGTAATTAAGTGCAAACTGCCGTTCCCCGCCCCCTTTGCACCGGGTTTAAACCCCTTTAACCCGGGGTTGAATACCGATAAAACCATCAGATCATTTTGGGTTTCTAAAAAAGGCCCAAAATTTGGGAGATCACAATAAGGTGTTTATTTTGTGCTTTACTGCGCTTCAGGGTTTAAAATATTTATTATCAAAAGACATAAAATGGGCCCAATTCTTTTTCCTTTATATTTTAGAATTTATTCATTCATTTTTATTTTGTTTGGGTCGTCAGGACAAGACAAAATAATGGTAGGAAATTTTCAGACCCGATGACCGAAAGTTACGTCCCAAAATTTCTGGAAGCGGTTCTTCCCCTTAATACAGTACACTAACGAGAAACATTATTGGGGGAAATCCAACTGCCGTAAAGATTGTCAAATGATAGGCCTCATTAAATTCTCGGGAAAAAGTTAGTTCCCGATTGGTGAAAGAGTTTTAATATTGTGTTTTATTCCTTCACAGATAAAATGCTTATATTAAGGCTCCATGATTTTTTACATCCGTGTTAAACAACAAGTTTTAACCGTGAAATTTAATAAGGGTTTACAAACCCTTATTTAGAATAATTGATTTTCTTCAAAGGGTGTCTCGTAAAACTTTACCATGATCGAGGGGTTACACGCTCGGTTAGTAAGCGAGAGAACTGGAGTTCAAATCCCAGTTAAGGCAACTTTTTAATATTGTTTAAGCCAAATAAACATTGAATTGAATATCAGTGTTGCAATTAGCCTTATAGCCAATTTACTACAGTTATATATAATGCTGGAAACAGCATTGGTGGCACTATACAAAAACAAATTGGTTTTAATCTCACAACCTTCACTTTTTTGACATTCTGAGACCCAAACAAATTCAGCGCCTTCTGTGCTTTGATTTTAACACCGTTTTATTTTCTTCTTTGTGTATAGCTAATTTAAATAATAAGTACTATTTACATGGGCATTCATTAAACTTTATGTAAATTAATAGTAGCATACAATTCTACAGGCAATTAGAATGAATGCAGACAAGAAATGTTGTTTCTTGTTATTTTAAATGTTTTATTTTGATACCAATTGCTATCAGATGTTTTAAGTACGGAGTAAATGGTCTACTGATCTTATACAGTATTTCTAGGTTATAATCGTACATAATGTATCTTTGGGGACATTAATCTGTAATTCTTTAATAGCAGCAAATGGAAATTCAAGAGCAAATTTGAACTTCCGGGTATTGTTTGTGTTTTTTGCTTTTGTTGTATTTTCGTCATTGGTTCGGTTTTAGACAAATCACCCTCATCGGGACGATATGTCCTTTCGTTTTAATTAATATATAATTTTGTTTTGCAAATCCCATGCTGAAATTAAAACAGTTGGTTTATCCTTAATGATATTTTTATTACGGTCATACTATTAATGAGCTACAGCGAATGTCAAAATATAAGCTCTGATGAGCCATATAAATGTTCGTCTTTTGGGAAAAAATATACTAGGGAATTTTAAACCTTTAAGGGGATTAATTTTTGGTTTTTCCCTTTTTTAAAAAACCCTTTTAAATTTTCACTAAATATAAACAAAAGGGTTTTAAAAAGAGGGTTTTTTATTTTTTTTTTCGAGCAATAATTTTAAAATTTTCTCAAGTTGTTTTAATTGCCCCCAAAAGGGAAAAAAATAAATTTTATGGTTTTTAATATTTTCCCAAATTTCCCCTCTGAATTAAAACATATCTTAAAAATCTAAGCTAAGTTGACAAAAAATAAAAAAAAAGAAAAATTTCTATAATGTTTTTAAAATAAAAATTTTTAAAGGGTTTTTCATTGGAAAAAATCTAACAAATGGAAAAATTTAAATTAATTTTAAATTTAAAAAACTAATCATTGTTTTTGCCAAAACACAATTTAAAGGGGGTCAGTTAGGGAAAATTTTCTTAATTTTATATTCGTTTATATCCCACATTAATTACAAATTTTAAAATTTTTGTTGAGATGGTATACAAACAATTAAATTTCCTTTAATTTTGTTTTAACTACACCCCATTCTGTCCCTTTAAAATTGACAATATATTTAAATGTCTATAGATAATATTCTACAATGGGAAAAAACCCAAATTTGTCTCTAATATTGGGTTTTCAATGGGTTAAATTTATATCTTTTTATTATTTTTTCTTTAAACCCAACATACATTTGGGTAAATTTAGTTATCTTCGAGAGCTGCAAAATGAGTATAACTTTAAATTTAATTTTTTAATTTTTTTTTAAAAAAAATTTACTAATAAAGAAATTTGGGGGAAATGTTTTTAACTCCTTATAAAATTTCAAATTTAAACCCCAAAATTTTTTCTCAAAAATTTTCAGCCATCGAAAGTTTGTATATTTTTTACAGGGTTTTCTTTAATGCACAAGCTCTATTTACTTTTTTTTTAGCTTGTAGGGGTGGTTAAATTTAAAATTTTCCAAAGTTTTTCCCCCAAATTAATATTTTTTGAAAAGAAATTTTTGATATTTGGGAAAAAAGATTAAATTAAACAAAGGTTTTTATTTATGTAAAGTATTTTTAAGGGGCCCAAATTTTAAGACAAACAGGTTTTAGTAAAGCCACATTAAACCCTTACATTTATCACCCCCCAAAAGCCCCCCATTTGATTCTTTAAAAATTTATTTTTGGACATATTACCCTTTAAATGTTAGGGCAAAAAAAATTTTTGAAAATTATAAGTTTCCCTTAAAAAAACACCACAAAACCAAATAACCTAAACCTAAATATAAAAGTAAATCATAGGTGTTTGCTTTCAAAGGAATACTTTAGTAGCATCAAAAGTCTTTTTTGGTTAAAGCACGTTGCTCCATTTAAAGGTAATTTGTAACGGATTTTATTTTTATCGTGGAATCATATTTCTTTTGATGTAGTTATAATCAAATTTATAATTTTTGTGGTAAAAATGTATATTTCTATATACAATGAGATTGATAGTAGTCAGTACTAAAATAATAAAACATGACGCATGATATTGGTATAAGCAAATGATGTGTCAAAATAGAAAAATAAAACCAATAAACTTAATAGAATTATGATTGAAATACATTTGTTAAGCCGTTATTCAGTTTATAAAGTATAAATGGATACAGTTTAATCCATATACATATTTAACTAACTTTTAACCAAGATGTTAAGTGAGATATGTTGAGCCTGATAAGTAACAGCAAGATACACTAATACGAATGTGCAATTAAAAGACAAACAAAATATTTCATTGGCTTGATTAAAATCTAAAACTGATAAATGGATAGGGCAGTTTTAATATTTATTTACTTAGATAGTTTTGTCTGTTGAAGTCAATAATCATATAGCCTGATAATAGAAAACAAGCATAAGTCATAATTCTATTTTGTTTTTCAGTAACTTATGTTCTTTAAATTTTCAATAATTTCTCGAAACATACACAGCGTCTGTAGATGCTTAAACGATGGAGAATTTCTATTAGGTTTTAAATTCAATTTGTATTTCACTACCAACTTAGAATAAACATGACGCCAACAACGCCAACAACGGCTGATTAATCAATTGATTAACATCTAAAACAATACGCCAACATGAAATTATCAACATATTTAGGATAGGAACAATATTCAGACAAAACAGAATGGTTTAATTACAAAAAGTGATAAGAATTCAAGAAACAACTACCGAACAGAATTAAATTTATTTACTTTCTCATTTCCTTTTCTTCAGAAGTGTGTGCATTACCAAAGAAATCCATTCTTTCAAAAGATTGACTATAATATAGGTGATTGACCAGTAAATGAAACTGACAAATGTTAAGGATAAAATATAAAAACTACCTAAATTACAAAGACGAAATTTATAAAAAAATATCCCAGGGTCACGTGGATAATTGATTATATTTGTATAGTTAAATATAGATTCTGAATTGAACACAATTAATAATATGTCAATTATATTTTTTTTACTTTCACCGGCCAAGAAACACAAATTTATCAAAATTATTTTTGAATGTTTTTTCTTTTTTCTTTGTGTGTGTGTGTGTGTGCGTGTGCGCGTGTGCGTGTGGGCGTGTGCTTGTTTTTGTTGTTGTTGTTGCTGCCTGTTTTTTTGTTGTTTGTTGTTTTTTTTTTTTCGTTCGTTTTTTTTTTTTTCTATAATTGACTTGCAGACAAGTTTATATGTATTTACTACGGAAAGCAAGAGGGGACATTCCGATTTTAATTTTATTTCGCTATCTCGTGGCCACGAGTTATAACTCAGAAAAAAACAAAAAAACAAAAAATTCGCTATCTCGAGTTGATAACTCAGAAAAAAAACAAAAAAACAAAAATTCGCTATCTCGTGGCCACGAGTTATAACTCAGAAAAAAAACATAAAACAAAAATTCGCTATCTCGTGGCCACGAGTTATAACTTAGAAAAAAAAATCGCTATCTCGTGGCCACGAGTTAGCCGACCAATCAGATAAACACATCTAAGTCGTGGTAACGAGTTAGCTGACCAGATGCGCTCGTTGATTTCGGCGCGAGTAGACATACTTGCCAGGATGGCGGCCTATAGAATGATTTTATGTCAACGAAATAGAATAAAAAGCTGACTGGCCGATTAACTCTTGATAACAAGATAGCGATTTTTTTTCTGAGTTATAACTCGTGGCCACGAGATAGCAAATTTTGTTTTTTGTTGTTTTTTTTCTGTGTTATAACTCGTTGGAACGAGATAGCAATTTTTTGTTTTGCGTTTTTTTTCTGAGTTATAACTCGTGGGAACGAGATAGCAAATTTTTGTTTTTGTTTTTTTTCTGAGTTATAACTCGTGGGAACGAGATAGCAATTTTTTTTTCTGAGTTATAACTCGTGGCCACGAGATAAGGATTTTTTGTTGTTTGTTTTTTTCTAAGTTGTATCTCGTGCATTTTGTATCTAAAGCATTTTGTTTTTCGTTTTTTCCCGAGTTACATCTCGTGGCCACGAGATAGCATTTTGTTTTTTGTTTTTTTCTGAGTTATAACTCGTGGCCACGAGATAGGAAATAATATAAAATCGGAATGTCCCCTCTGTGCTTCCGTAATTTACACCTGTTGCCCAGACTATGTCATATTTCATTGCTCCATTAGCTTAATAGGAAATGTTAGAAACATGATAATTTCATAATTGGCACCAGACCCAGAACGATCATTACGTCCCTTCAGGAAAAAAATTAGGGGTTCCTTAAGTTGTTTATAGTGGAATTTAAATGCGTGTGGACGCCTATTTAAAATACATTTTAAACATACATACGAGTAGACATTAATGAATACATATAACTTTAATAAAATGTATAAAGCCATATCTTTGCTGCCTGTAGTTGATAATTTTTTTTTTGAGTTTTGAAAGAAAGAATAAGAAATGCCTTTATGAAAGAAATATTTTTTTGTATTTCTATTGACCAAATGGCGAATGCACGAAATCATTGCTAAACGCTTAAATTTCACTTTTTTTATACTGTTTATGCACTATGTATTTACATGTGTGTTTAATAACAGAAACATACTATGTTACAAGTTTTTCTAGAATCGATCATATGATAGAAATCCTTTTACCATTTGTTTAAATTGTATAGAAATATTTAAGTAGATATTAAGCTTTATATGCCTTTATGTATCTAAATACATATTTATAAATAAAAGATGTTCGATTTTATTTACATTTCATCCACCAATTGCATGGTTTTATCAGATTGTTGAAATAATACATATTTGATACGCTTAAAATTAAACGAATCACCAATCCAAATGTTAATGTCAAATGTGGCCACATGTATGAAAAGAACAACCTCGTTCAAAGATAGCATATTCTCTTATGGAAAGCCATGGCTGTCTGATATTGTTCTTTTTCAATTTGTGTAACCATTTGGATAATATATGAGTTCACTTCGACTATATATGAATTGAAAACACCTTCTTATTTAACCGGAATCCATTATATTAATCCACAGTAACAATATATGAAACCATACCGTCAGTGTATGAAACCGAGTTAGCAATATATAAGTTGATTTTCTCAATATATGATTCCAATTCTTCAATATATGGTACCAAAGTAGCCATGTATGGAACCAGATGTCCTTATATGAAACCGAATTATCAATATATTAATTCATTTTTACAATATATGAAACCATTTTATCAATGTATGGAACCAAAGTATATGAGTTGGTTATTACAATATATGATACCAATTATTCAATATATGGAACAAAAGTAACAATGTATGGAACCAGGTGTCCGAATATGAAACCAAATTATCAATATATTAATTCATTTTTACAATATATGAAACCATTTTATCAATGTATGGAGCCGAAGTATCAATATATAAGTTGATTATCACATTATATGATACCAGATCTTCAATATATGGATCCAAGTAAGTAATGTATGGAACCAAATGCCCTTATATGAAACCGAATTATTAATATATTAAATCAATTTTACAATATATGAAACCAGTTTATCAATATATGTAACCGAAGTAGCAATATATAAGTTGATTTTCACATTATATGATACCAGTTCTTCAATATATGATACCAAAGTAGCAATATATTGAACCAAAATGTCATTATATTGACGGGACTTTTTTTAAAGGCTGTATTCTATCCTTGCACCGGTATTACAGTTTCGCGCCAGCAGCGTGCTTCACTGACTGCATATTGCACATTTTCTGAATAAGGAAATATTTGAATTTAATGTCACATTCACTTAAAATGGGCTGGGCAAGCAAAACTTATCGTTATATATGTAGGAGTTGTATGTCATAATTTAAGCTATTGAGCCGTACTGACCATTAACAAAAACATATTTAAAAAATAAGTTCATCTCGACCTTTACCTTTGATCAAAAATAGGCATGGCCAGAAGGGCACAGCAAGGTAAATCTACTCACAAAGTTTAAAAAATAATCAGTCAAATAATAATTGATTTCATGAAAAAGTGTATGCATTGTAATAACAGAACCCAGTAACCTTGGCCTTTAAATTGTTGACTTGAAAATAGGCTGTTATGGTTCCATATAATGAAATTGCTATCATAGCATGTAACATCAACTTATATACTAGCTGCTACTTTGGTTCCATACATTAATAAAATGGTTTCATATATTGTAAAAATGACTAAATATATTGATAATTCGGTTTCATATAAGGGGATCTGGTTCCATATATGGCTTCTTTGGTACCATATATTGAAGAACTGGTATCATATAAAGTGATAATCAAGTCATATATTGCTACTTTGGTTCCATACATTGATAAATTGGTTTCATATATTGTAAAAATGAATTAATATATTGATAATTCGGTTTCATATAAGGACATCTGATTCCATATATGGCTACTTTGGTACAATATATTGAAGAATTGATATCATATAATGTAATAACCAACTTATATATTTCTACTTTGATTTCATAAATTGATACTTTGGTTTCATATATTGAAAAATGAATTAATATATTGATAATTCGGTTTCATACAAGGACATCTGGTTCCATACATGGCTACTTTGGTACCATATATTGAAGAATTGGAATCATATATTGAGAAAATCAACTTATATATTGTTTACTCGGTTTCATACACTGACGGTATGGTTTCATATATTGTAACTGTGGATAAATACAATGGATTCCGGTTAAATAAGAAGGTGTTTTCAATTCATATATAGTCGAAGTGAATCATATATTATCCAAATGGTTACATAAATTGAAAAAGAACAATATCAGACAGCCATGGCTTTCCATATTCTCTGACTACAGGCGACCTGTATTTAAACATCAGCATGAACACAACTATTAGGAAATAAAACCCGGGTTTTTTGTTACCTGCTGTTGTTATGCATTATGTTTTTGTGTTAAGTTTTATATAAATTTTATCTTGTCTTACAATTCTGTGAAAATATTAAGGAACACTTATAGTCTCCTTATAAAATATATCATGTACAAAGAAATGCTATCAATATATGTCTTATAAAAAGTTTACACTTACCCTGCTAGGATTGAAAGAACGTTTTTTTTGACGTAGGAATTTAAAATATGCCAATTTATGCCAAGAAAGTCTTTGGTGATACATTTTTCCTTGCTTTTATCTAAATTATTTATATTTGTTAAAACTATTGCATTGGAAATCAAACAAATGAAACAGAAACAAACGTCAAAAATCAATTATTTACGTGAAACGTATTCTAAGAAGACGCTGCTTTAATATATTCGACAAATGTTGTATAGGATACAACTTGTTGAACTTAATGTGAAAAGTCTTGAGTTTTCCCAGTTTTTCTTTTCTTTATTTTATCTAAAATTAAGAAACTTTGCTGACATTTTAATTCGCTTCCCCTAAAAAGTTTTTTACTTTTTCACAGCAAAACTAGGAACCATTAATATTTTTTTGTTTCATATAAAATCCTAACACATATGGAATTTGTTTTGCTTCTATTTCTTGGTAAGTATTTTATTCATTCATTTATTCATTTATTTAAATTTATTTATTTATTGTTACACTGTTTCTCAATACTTCGAGGATTCCAAGCTCAAAAGACATGTGTTTAAAGTGAACTTGAAGGATAGATTGTATGTGGATATATTTGATGCTTTTAATACTAGCACAGTTCTGTAGTTTCAGTTACGTCTTTAAAAAAAGATATATCTTCAGTCCACTCGGGTCATAGCACATTTGAGCTAAATTCAAATTCAAATTCTTTATTTCTCTCA
The DNA here is from genome assembly GCF_026571515.1 of Ruditapes philippinarum. Classification (NCBI taxonomy): domain Eukaryota; kingdom Metazoa; phylum Mollusca; class Bivalvia; order Venerida; family Veneridae; genus Ruditapes; species Ruditapes philippinarum. The sequence goes on from NW_026853470.1 coordinate 24,510, forward strand.
GTGCATCATACATGATACAAACATAAGGTATATAACAATTAACATTTGTAAAAAACGGCAATACATACATGGCAAGTCATTTACAGAGAACAATCACAATACATAAAAAAGATTAACCATCTATTGTTTATTTTTATTTTCTTCTTTCGTTCAGTAAGGAAGTAAATTATTTAGTGTATTTAGTGTAATGATTCTGCTGTATAAACAGCTGATATTTAAATTATGGTTGACCACGTGTTGAAAATAACATAAAATGATGTCTATTTCACCTGGGACATAAGATATAATAACAATTGACACCATGACAGGATATCCTTCATGATATCCAATGACACAGCTAAGGAATCTATAATTTTTAATAAAGATGTTGTTTTTTTTCATTCAGATAACAAATTATGGTTTTCAAAAATTAAAAGAAACCCTACCTATTTCTAAAACATTATTTTTTCTACTTTTTAAATATCAAACGACTTAACTGCAAATTCGTCAATTTATGGTTTGGTCTCAGATTTCACCAAAAAATTGTTGAAATTTGACACAGCGTAATGAAAAATCCTACAAGATAATTGATCCAATTTTACTTTCTTGCTATAGATATGTTTATGTTTTACTAAAAAATACTAACATGGGACAAATTTAATTAACATATAACGTTCATGTACGGGACAAAAACTGTACATCACGTTTGCATTCCGCCATTTTATTTTTCGGATTTTTGTCACAGTTCATAAAATTGGAACCCGTAAAATTTCATTTTATCTCACTAAAATTCCATAATCTTAATGTTAAACCAAAGATATTTAAAGGATCTATCAAAATATTCTGTCAGTTTTCTTGTAATTTACTTATTTAAACGAAGTTTTGCAGACAAAAATTACCCTTTCACGGCGATCAACACAAAACATCAGTTCGATTGAAATTTTTATTCTTTCAACAGACACAGTTTTTCACATTAGATACTTTATACACCATATTAAAAATACATCGGATCAATGTCATGATACTTACATAATTATTTCATTTACATTCTGGGGACTTCAACCTCATAAAGTAAAG
>NW_026853471.1:0-39706 GCF_026571515.1 Ruditapes philippinarum
TAGAACCAAACACTACTTTCTACATCAAAAAATCCGCTCCAATGTCCTGTTAGTTGCCGAGTAGATTGAAAATCTACTTCTGAATCTCCATTTTGGCCATCATATACATATCCTTCCGAAGGAGGTGATATGTCGATAGTTATCTGAAATTTAAAATATTGGATCCGTTCATATATGTTTTTTTAAAAACATACTGCAAGTATTGTCATGTGTCAAACTTTTTTATATTTCCTGGCCATTATTAGATTTTATGCGTATACACCATTTACTTTCTTAAAAATTACTCCGCGCTACATCTCAAAGTTCCTTTAGCTGAATTCGTCAATGGCCAAGTTGCTGTTGTCGTTGACGTCAAACCTCCTAACCTGATCGCTGTTGGTTATAATCCCGCAAAGAGGTTTTGTTTTTTATGTAAAAACGCTACCAAGCTAGGTTATGGAACGCCGATGGTTCTACTCGGGAGCCCATTCGTGCATTCATATGGTTCTTCTTCCACAAGTAATGCTTGAAGGTCGCCATATGACCCTTGGTACAACGTAAAACGTCGAAATCCCTCCTTTCCAAAAAAACAACAAGACAATACTTCGAGTATGTTCTTAGACTAAAATATCTTGAGAATATACTTGACTTTAACAATCACGTTTAAGATATACTCGTTTACTTTCTAAAGAATCGAGCAATACAATGCCAACGTGACATAACCACTTAAGAACAATGATCAATACTTTGATCGATACACAGTTAAATGTTTCTTAATAAAAACAATAATCGTTTTTAAAAAAAAATCGAATTTTTCAATATCATGATTTATATTTGTTAGTGACAAATTGAATATTATTAATAGTATTCCAAAATCAAGTCATTAAACATATTACCCGTTTTTGTAGAACATATACTAGCCCAGCATAGTTCTTGGCAGTAACTTCTATAAAATAGTCATGATCATGCTTTCCAACTACTGTATTGAGAATTACATCTTTCAGCCATCTTGATTTTGGTAGAATAATTTAAAAATGTTTGTGAAAACACCCATTATATGGTGTGCAGTAACAATTAGGTCCCCCCGAATGGAATCTGTACTTTCTTCTACATCCGCTTAAAGTCTGTAAAAATATTAATCAATGCAACTTCTGTGAAAAAGAAAGTTCTGTCTTATAAGAAATAGTTGACGATACTTGATTAAACTAATATAGCATTTTAAGTATTTTGTAGCCTACATAACATTTTGAATATGAAAGCTTCAATAGTCCTTTATTATAATTTTAAAATTGCACGATAGCACTTAAAAATTGTTCTGCATTAAACTTCATAATGTTAAGTATTCAATAAGTAGCTTTTCGATGTCATTATGAATGTGACTTAACCCTTTACCTCATATATACGCGAAACAACGCACTTTTGACCCCCCCCCCCCTTTTTTAGGCCTCAAAGAGTGAAAAAATGTCCTAATTGGGCCCCAAACACATGTTTTCGTTTGAGAAATGTTGTTAAAAAATTGAGCACTTTTTCGGCGCCGCCCCCCATCCAAAATATACATCAGGGGGTTGCCAGAAGGGGGATGTGCCCCCTTCTGTTAGGGGGGGGTTTGAAGGGGGGCAGATTCCCCCTCATCGCCAAGAAAATTTTGAACTTGTGAGAGGCTAAAAATGACCCCAGGTCGATTATAATGTAACGTGTAACCAACACTGAAAAGCCTTTGACTCTATCTCAATCCCTTTAGAAGTTGCAGCACTTTGAAATAAATTTTGATGGAAGAAATCGAGGCAAAATAGTGATTTTTGGCAATTTTGAGATGTCCCCTCGATGCCATGGTAACAGGAAATTTAAGACTGAGCATGTCGTTACAAAGGCAATGGTCCAGTTAACATTTGTGCCAAGTTTGATTAGTATTGAAGCTTTTTTTATAGTTTCATAGCAGTTTGAACTTGTAACAGGAGGCTTTTCAGTGAAAACGGCCATTTTTCACAATATGCTCATGGGGGAAAGGGTTAAATTGAAGGTAAATGAAATTTCTGTAGTAAAATTTATAAAGGATAATATAAGTTTGACCATAACTCTTCAGATACCTTTGTTTCACCTTGTGGTTGCTCGTAAGACTGTCCATAAATGACATTATGATTTGTCAAATTTTCAAAAATTGTCCACGACACTTCGCTAATTCCGCTATGTATATCAAGTGTTTCCCATTCAATTCTAGAATATTAATTAAACATAGCTTAATCTGAAATTGAAGGCTATTAATCTTTTCTTTATTTTTATGATATTGAATATGACTTCAAAGCCGTGGTCCATCTAATTGGTTTTGTATCATCTTTAAAATAAACTGCAATACTTGCAATTATACGTTTAGCGTATTAACTGTTGATGTAAATAGTAGTTATCTAGTATAGAGTGTGATATTATACAATGTGGTTAATTCAATTTAATTGGCTTATTATACGCTTTTTATCAGCCGTCCAAAGAAAACTATACTTATTTGGTTTGCTGATTCTAGTTATATATCTTGTTTTTCAATGTTTTATGTTCTAAATCATGATACCTTCTTTAAAATCAATTATCAACTTGAAATACTAACATAAGGTCTGACAAATCTAACTTGTCATGCATGCTAATATTGATTAAATTCCCCTTTCGTAGCCATACATGTTCTATAACTGGTGGAGAAAGATCTATCTTGAATGAACTGTTGTCTTCTGCGAATTCTCCAAATACATCCACTCCACGAATAGTGTATGTCACCTTCTTGCCATCAGTTAACTGCAAATCTGTGAATACCATCTTCTCCAGTAAAACATAATCATCAGGTATACGATAAAATGTTTTGTAATCTACTGTGCCAAAAAGCTCTTGTGTCCGGGCAATTTCAAATCGTATAATTCCTGCTCAGAGAAAAAAACAATAAAATTTAATACCTAATTGAAACTTCGCAAGACATTCCTAACACATTGATGAATGTCATTCAAATCATTGTTGAATAATACATAAAAAGAGGGTAGAAAAACGCTTATTACATTCAGACTTTATGAATTGGTTTGTTGTGATAAAATGTATAAATGTGTACCGTAAACGTTTGGCATTTCTTCAATGGTTCTTATTGATCTTGCATTCTGATCATCAAGGATTTTGGCGACGTTTTCTGAGTCTTGAACTGCATTCAGCCACCCTCCATTGTTATGTCTCATATTACTAAATCTTCCAGTCCAAACTATTTCTATTTGATCGCTGAACTTATTGACCCATCCTGAAGGTTGAGCTTGAATAATTCTACAACTTTTATTGCCAACAAGTTCCACGACTGATGCATTATCATACATGATGATTCTTCTAGTAACTTTAGCATTCTTTACACGATCATGCACCTTCATTTCTATAGAATAAGGTCCTGGTTCTTCCAATTTCAGTACCGCCGAATTCTGTGAAGCAGATACTTTTGTGAAAATTTAATATAGTATAATGTCTAAAGATATAAGTAACTAATTATTGTAACAGTTGTTTTATCAAAAAAGGTTTTATTTTTCTTTAGTTATTTTTAAATATTTGTTTACAAAATGAAATCAACAAAACATTCAAAATAAATGATTATAGGACAATGTTTATTTTACTTTATAAGAAACATTGATCAAACAATGCATTTATTTATGGTGCATGACTCAAAAAAATTAATTAATGCATAATGTTCAAAACATTGAAACAATATCACGTAAGAAACATAAGAGATTGTTCTAATACATATTGTTCAAATTTAAACAAACCAGTTTAGTGTCTATAATGGTTGCTGGCAACATATTTCTGTACTGAAGGGGACCGTTGTTTATTGATTCTAGGTAGTAGATATTAAATTCAAACCGGTCAATACCAGAATCTACATCGTACCATCCAGACCAATAAACTGTCAAATTTGGCTGAAAGTAATACAGTTCATTGTCATATAGAATACCATATAGAATATCAATTGAGTATACACATTTGTAACTCATACAACACATTATCTATTCTTTTTTTTCGATAAATATTTGCATTTAAATTGAAGAGCATACAGTGTCTATATTTAATGGCACGCACGTGTTATCGTGAAGATTATATGGTTACCCTCGTATGAGCACACCTTCTAAATTTTACCGTTTCAATGTTTTAAAGCCTCTAACATTTTCAATATTTGCGTTTTGAGCGTACATCAAGGAATCTGTTATTCTCTATTTTGATATCTTCAAATTGTGAAAAATATAAGCGGTATACTGTATCCTTCATATTTACCGGACAATCAGTTTACCGGACAAAAGCTATTCCTGCCGAATAGTGCTTTATTTTTTGCTTCGATTCAAAATCGTACAGTCTGAATCGTACAACACTTTCTATTTTAAAGTAAATAACAACAAAATCACTCTCAGGTAAATATTGTGGATTCAGTTCTTTATTTACTAACATGAACTTTCGTTTACTAGGTATTATATAACCTGGTCAAGCGGGAAATAATCTGATATGCGCAGGCCCGAATATGGAGACCCTAAATGGGTTATTTTTGATAGGCTGTACTTTTAATTCTTCTCAGCGTGACCTCAGAAGACAATCATCACATTTTAAATGATAAAAATGTAATATCAAATCTAGTCCAAACAGTATCTCGTTGATGTCTTGTACAAAGAAATGCAAATTAAAAAACATATAAGGAAACGGGTTACGCCCATAGGAGCAAACTCGACATGAAATGTAAATAAAATAGATTTTATGGCTTTTGTAACATGCTATATGATTACCAAAAGGAAACTGTATGACAAAGAACAGAATTCCATTTGAATATCAAAATGTTTCATACGTTTAAGGATCATAAATAATCAATATGCTAATTGGGTTAATAGTGTTAATTTCAATTACAACCTCCTCGTAACAGGCAAGGCTGCCGTGTCTATTTCTAGGGGCATTCTGGATATTTCTAATATCTTAACCTTGCCATTCAATAGTGGTAGTTTCCTTGCTGATTATTTAAAGATTAATTTCAATTCACGACTTCAAATAATTTTGGAACACAGTGTCCGGTAAATTGAGTTGTCTACACGATTTTGTTTTCTCTTATAGTGCCCTACTTTAAAGACACATTTCTACTGTCAAATGTTTGATAAAGCAATAATTACTTGTATTTCGAACCCAAAATGATTTTGGTAAAATTCCATTATTTTTTATTGTTTAGAATACAAGTAACATCATAATTTATCCGGTAATATGTAGGACCCCAGTACACATTATTTTCTGACCATTAAAAAGACCAACTATTGCTTTGCATATTGGAATCGTGAAACATAAATGTGTTCGTTTTATCTTTTTGCAATAGCAAAATTAATATAAAACAACCGAAGACATATATCAGAAAATATCAAGTTATTAGAATGTGTATGTGTCTTTTCGTAGAGCAAAGCGTCTACAAAGTTTGCATATTCTTGAAAATAAATCTGAAGCTAATGTATCAGTCAGTTTCGACAAAAATCGTTTCAGTTAGACCTGTTATAATAAAAATGTCACCTTAGTAACAAAATCGTCAGCTTTTAGTGCATCCGTTGAACAAGTTTTGTTGTTTTCAAAACAATGAGTTGGTGGTACTTCGTCGAAAGCAAGATCGAGAGTTGCATATGTCGATTTTCCGTTAAGGTAATAATGTCTTATTTGATATGGAGCATTAAAAGAATTTCTGTCTTGATACATGACTTTTCCTCCATTTTTAGCAGATACGCGAAACCTTATACTAAAAAGAAATTGATAAAAATTAAAATATTTAAGTAACATATTAAGTCAATCTGATTGTAAATAATCAGTTAATAGATAAGAAGATATCTTGATATTTTACCATAATCTTGTTTGGTTTCATAGTTTTTACAATGCAAAATAATCAATAATCAATGTGACTAAGGAAGTTTTCCATATCGTGTATCGTTCATATTGTATCGGAAACGCCGAGTTCTTAAAAACAGTGGGGTATTCTTTTTATAATTTACGTATATTTTATATTGTATCATACACATTTTTCATTATCAAATATTGGTCATCACTATTACAATAGTAAATCGAAAGACGTTTATTACTAATTCAACCCTTTTTGACAGCAAAAATTTAGCGCTATTTCAATTTAAATATTGCACTTAGTCTAAAACGCCTAACATTTTCACATATTGAATTTATATAAACAATACTTGCTAAGTTGCAAACAACATGTCAAATTCACTAACTTAAAGATTAAAGATATTAAGAGTATTTGTGAAATTAGTACAATGTATTCATTTATAAGCTCATTATATGTTTCCCGTCAGATGTATAAGTAATCATGACTTAGTGAGAAGTATAACAGTAACTGCTATGATACGTTTTAATGTTCAACTTGTATTAATATCTGTAAATTAAACTCACATATCTGCGTGTTTGAACTTCCCGTTGTTTAATATTGTTTTCCATCGGTGCATATTACTGATCAGGTAATCTCTTAAGCTGCCCGAACAATATTGATTAAAATTCGTACAACTAACATCTCGTGTCCAATCTGCCGTGGCTGAATCTGAACATTTTAATAATATTTACATACAAAGAGGAAAGTATTCAATGAGTTGAATAACTTTATATAGTATGCAAGCCTTTGGCGTGCAAAATTTGCTGTGCACAACGAGTTCAACTAATCTAGTAATGAAACTACACTCCTATAATATTTTATTTATCACATCAAAAATACGTTCTATGTACCGTAAAAGAGAATCACTTTTTCACGCACGTACAAAATGCCGTGTATATAAAACGCCGCAAAGCGGCACCCATATAATTATAAAAAAGTTTAGTCTATGATAATTCTCCACTAAAAATGCATAAAACAGGATATGGAACTTTGCTTTTTCTTGAATGAAAATGTTTTAATATATTCAAATTAAATAATAGAAGGATTGTCAAAGGAGTAATTGTGATATGTAAAGATAGATTTGTTATCTATGAACTTGTCGATAAACGACTTACAAAGAATAGCAACTTAAATGCACGTACCTCTGATCAATGTCAATACGACTTTCACTTCTGCTATTCCAATGTAATAACTATGTATGTAGTTTGGCGTTTTTGCATGTTCAATTTCGGGTTTATAATACGCCGTTATTTGATAAGAGATATTCGCCAAATCAGTATACTTTGTCCAAAATTTAACTTTACCGAGTGCTTTATCGACAATGAGCATGTGTGTGTCATTTGCTTGAGTGGACACCTTGAAATGCATTATCTTTATTGTTGGTACCGCAGTTGCTGGAAAAGAAGACTGCATGTTTTACTGTTGAAAGATATTTATATTGTTACTGATGCGCCTAACGTAACCCTATCATTTAAGGCGCCCTTGCGTTGTTTGTATAATGCAAAAAATGTCACGTCAAAATATATGCACGGCTTTGCAATACCATTTTTTACTGAGTCGCAAAAGCGTCACGGGTATGCGATAAACGGTAATAACTGTACTAAGTGAACTATATCCTAGTTTATAGTTGTCTAGGAATTTTTTAAATTGTACAATAAGAATAAAATTTCAGATATTCAAACATTGCATCCGGTTATTGTATTTATTTTTTTGTAAACACCGTCTCTACCTGTAGCACAGTTTGTGCTTGTAAAACCTCGAGCGCATTTGCAGTCTCTATTCAGAATCATGTTACCAGTACATGAGCCAGGGAAGCACCTCGCACCGTTCTCCCACGAACAAGCTCCTAGCAAAAAAGAATGTTTAATTTAAGATTAAGTATCAAATCATGTAAAATATAATATATACTACTGTCAAGCGCTTAACAGGAACGATGCCACAAACTGAATACGTTGTCTGATTACAAAATAAGAAATCCCACATCTGAACTGTCAAACTCTAGGCTAAATCCGTTTTTTAAGCTTCATGTTTAAAACATATGCAGCGATAGAAAATGAAAACGTAATTCATAAAAATATAGAGAACCTGGACGTTGATCAAGAGACGGTCTGGTCCTTGGCAATAGTCAGTTAATCTCGACCTATTTGGCTTACATCGTACTCTGCCTTATAGAATGCTGAGCAAGCTAGGCAATCTGGTAGGGTTTTCATAAACTTAGTGCAAGAAATGCTCTGTTGCAATGCTCAACTTGCTAAGCATCTTTGCGGGCATTTTAAACGTACATGTATTATAAAAAAGACTCTGTTGAAGTGCTCATCTGGCTGAACAATCTAGCAGAGTATTCCTAAACATAGTATAAAATTATCTGCTCAGATGCTGAGCTGGCTAGCAGAGACAAAATGCCAAACTGGAATGCTCAGCTGGCAGAGCAATCAAGCAGAACTTTCAGAAAATATAGAGTAAAATGCTCTGCTAAAAAGCTTAACTGGCAAGCAATATAGCGGGATATTCGAGAAGATAGTGAATTTTTGCTCTGCAAAACAATTCTTTGCAACAATGCTCAGCTGGCAGAGCAATCTATCAATAAAGTGTAAAAATGCTCTGCTGCATTTTTAAAACTTGTAAAAGAAATGATCTGCTCCAAAGCTCGGCTGACAGAACAATCTTAGCCAGCTGTGCATTCAAGCAGAGCATTTTGTACACTACATATTTTAATGTCCTGCTAGATTTTTCTTCTAGCTAAGCACTCCATTAAATCATTTTACTCTATATTTAGGAATTGTCCGCTACATTGCTTAGCCAGGTTAGCATTTATTACCACTATATTTTAGAATGCAAATCTAGATTGCTCTGCCTGTTCGGTTTTTAAGCAGAGCATGTTATACTAGTTTAAAGAATGCCGCACTGGATTGCTTTGCCTGCTGAATATTCTTACAGAGCATATTTTCACTATATTTTGAAATGCCCCGCTAGATTAATTTTCTAGCTAAGCATTCCAGTGGAGCATTTTTACTCTATATTAAGGAATATCACGCCGCTTAATTGCTTATCCAGCTGAGTATTATAGCAGATCAGACACCGATATTGTTTATTAAATAGCGCCATTATTAACACAACTTGAAAATACAAAATATGCTCAGAATTTTGTACACACTGAAAATGAAACACACTATGGTTATATATTATACTACATTATTATTTAAATGCAACGTGGCGCATTATATAGAGTAAATTATGGCAATAAAAACAACAAATATGCACGTTGCAGTATTCAATGAATAACAATATATAAAATTTAAATCATTTTTTTTAAAGCGTAAAAAGAAGCATACATGTTTTCTTTTTTTTAACTTACTTTGACATACTTTGCTATTTGGTAACCCTGAATAAACGTTATAGCCTGGTTTGTTTCTTATATATTCACCTACACAATACTCACACCAATAGTTACTCGATGAAGTACATACTGGTAGATTGCAATATACAGGCTTGTAACACGCTGGAATGATAAAAAATAATACAAATTTACATGATACTTTTGAAATAGTTGCAAAAGAAATCTAAATACCAATACATCATATATTTTAAATCATGAAGAACTTATCAACAATACTGATCATAATTGTTTATCCTTTCATCAACAATTGGAAATATATATTGCATATAAAATATACAGAAAAAAATAATGTAAACGCATGAAGTTATGTTCTAAATAGATTACCTTTACAATATCCGTTGTTCGAGGTAACAGGATAATATCCTGTGTTACAGTTTCTGCATTGGAATGGTGCATTGCATACCCCACCACTGTTTCTGACAACATTACCATTTTTGTATTTAACATATCCCTCGTTGTTGACATTGCAAGCGTTTGAGCCATACCCCATTCGACATTTTGCTAAAAAGAGAGTACTTATTTTTAGGTAAGTGATAACGTCAAAGGCAAAAACATAATATTCTATGAATCTTTTCTCGTTTATTATTTGTCGCTGAAGAAAAAACGAAATACTATGTTGTGTCTAATGTACATTGTTTTAACAGCAACTAACGAGTAAACTATAAAAATTGTAATCATTTCTTATTAAACATAATTATTATGTTACAGCTTAGCATTACTATTTTTCAAATTACTTGTTAAGATCAAATTATGTTATACTAGTTAGAATAAAACTAAGTCTTTTACAATGGACACAATTATTGTAATTGAAAATGTTATATAAATATTATGAGCTTGCGATTTAGGGCTGATTAAATTGCGTATCTGGATTTAAGTATTTAAATAAAAAATAATCACGATTTGAACATGAAGCTCCATTGTAATTATTGCAGCAAACTCTTTCACTTACATATCTGTAATTTCAAAAATACTAAAATAATTAACATAGTGTCATATTTGCAAAAATACTAAATTGATTAATATAGTATCATATTCTTGTTTTCAAATTAATTACCAATACGCATTTCAAAATGGTAAAACATATTTAAAGAATGAATTTTTTATTTTCGTTTCGTTCAATCATTATTTCTATTTTTACTTATTAAGATATTTATTTAAAGGAAATTATGATAAATACATGTATAAGTGAAAGCATAAAAAAGAAAAAAGAAATGTCAAACGACACATAGCCCCCCTTTCTAGCCCTTGACTCACATTATTGGTAATTTTGTAAGGGAAACTTGCCATAAATGGGTACATTGAAGTATTCAATTATGGAAAAAGAAAAGTAATGAAGACTTTGCAATACAAAGTTTTCAAGATAATGAGACATCTAAGGCCCCTGTGACCTTGACCTAGTGACCTTAAAATAAATAGCAGTCACTTACTAGTTATGACCAATCAATATTAGAAATATATAGACTTGTGATGAACAGTTTTCAAGATAATAAGCGAGAACTATTATTACATTTAAGGCCCCTGTAATCTTAGAGTGACCCCAAAAGCAATATGGATCATCTGTTGGTAATGACCAATCAATATATGAAATATGAAGACTTTGTGATAATTATCTTTCAAGATAATGAGCTGAAATCCTCTACTATTCAAGGAACCTGTGACCTTGACCTTTGACCTGGATACCCAATAATCAACAGTGGTCATCTTCTAGTTATGACCAATCAATATGTGAATATGAAGACTTTGTGTTAAATAGTAACCAAGATAATAAGCGAAAATCATATTAACATTCAAGGCCGCTGTGACCTTGACCTTTGGCCTAGTGACCCTAAAATCAATAAGGGTCCTCTACTATCAATATGTGAAATTGGAAGACTTTGTGATGAATTGTAACCAAGATAATGAGCGGAAATCATTCTGACATTTAAAGGCCCTGTGACCTTGTCCTTTAACCTAGTGACCTAAAATCAATAGGGGTCATCTACTGGTTATATCCAATCAATATGTGAAACATGTAGACTTTGTGATGAATACTTTTCGTGATAAATCAGTTGAAACCATTCTGACATTAAAGATCCCTGTGACCTTGACTTTTGACCTAGTGACTCTAAAATCAATAGAGGTCATCTACTAGTTATGACCAACAAATATGTGAATTGTAAATACTTAGTGATAAATAGTAATCATGATCAAATGCAAAAATCATATTAGCATTCAAGGCCCATGTGACCTTGACCTTTGACTTAGTGGCACTAAATTCAATAGGGGTCATCTACTAGTTATGACCAATCAATATGTGAAATATGAAGACTTTGCGATTAATTGTAACCAAGATATGAGCGGAAACCATTCTGACATTTGAGGCCTAGTGACCTTGACCTTTCACCTAATGATCCCAAAATCAATAGGGGTCATCGACTAGTTATGACCAATTTATATGTGAAATATGAAGACTTTGTGATGAATATTTTTTAAGATAATCAGCGGAAACCATTTTGACATTTAAGGCCCCTGTGACCTTTGATCTAGTGACCCCGAAATCGATAGAGGTCATCTACTAGTTATGACCAATCACCATGTGAAAAATGAAGACTGTGATAAATAGTTTTCAAAATAATCAGCGGAAACCATGTGGTCTACCGACGGACAGACCGGCAGACAGACCGACAGACAGACCGACATTAGCAAAACAATATACCCCTCTTCTTCGAAGGGGGCCTAAAAAATATCACATATTAAAGACAATTAGCTATATATATTTTAGGAGAGTATTTATAAACACATCACTTGTTTTTACAGCCATAACGCCATCCCCACAAATTGGAGCATGTTTTCGTATATCTCTGAACATATGTGTTACATGAACCGGCCTCTGATCTGAAATGTAATAAGCGCAAATACAAACTAGTAATAGAAAGATCACCGAAACACGAGGCTATCTGAACTGTATGAGGTGGCATAGTTCCTGATTATAAATTTCATTGCCGATCGTTCTGATGTTCTTTCTATTTTGTTGCAAAGGCAAAAACACACGCTCCCTGTCACAATATGAAAACCAAGATAGAAGTGAGTAATGTTAGAACATCTGAATATGCCTCTTTATCGTTATCCCTTTCCCTGCCGTCACAATAAGTAGATCACAGTACAAATGTTAAGTTTTATTCCTAAAGACAGTGTGGTAACTGGAGTTCAGCACTCCAGTTAACGCGCCGTGCATGTATGTGTATACAATTTAACTCTGACACATTTTCAATAGAAATGTCTCCAAGCTATGATACAAATGTTATATTTTGCATCATTTTCTATTTTTACAATCAAATGATCAGATTTTAAGTCACAGTTTATTTAAGTGTCCGTCTAATGATATAATTAACAGTAATTGTTTTAAACAATTTAAAATATTGCATACTGTATGTTTGAACTTCGTAATTATATTGAAAAGCATCTCAAAAGTTAATTGTTTGGCAGAAATATTCCAGAAATAAACCCTATCAAATATTGTTTAATTCTGAATTATTTTAAATAAAAAATCGTATTGCTGTCAGCTAATTGGAGTTGCTTTCTTTTTAGATCAGTTTTTTTAACAGTTAAATTGTTCATACAAATTTAAGTTGTATTTCATGTTAAACTGGTCATTCATTTACATGTATGTAGACGTGTTTTCGTTTGAAATCTGCATATCAAAATTAGATTTATATGATCAAATTGTAATAAAATCATGATATACATGCAGCAAAGACACAGGCAGTTCGCTATACCTAAGTGTAAAATAAGACATTGTCAGTATCATGAGGTGAATACCATTTCATTTTTGATATGCGAGGTTTTAAAAGCACACCGTTAGTAACAGATAAGTTTTCGGATATGAGCATATAGTTTTTTGAAACTTTAAATTATCTATCATCGAAACCGAGTAGTGATTGAGCGGGAGTTACCTATTTAATAGATTAATTTTTACCGTTTCTTGTCACGTAATTTTGTACAAAAATTAATTCTAATACGAAATTCTGAGAAAGGGGACCTCAAAAGTTTACTAAAAACGTTACAATATTCCTTTGGTAGTTGAACATGTTTTAAGAAAGTGTATCAAAGTGGATGCGACAATTTCATAATAAAATTGACTGCGAGACATTTGTGTACTGTTTATACAATGCCTTATGTGATATACCGGCCGTATAATGACAAATCATAAATGATAAATGTGATCATTATTTAAGAATTTGATTTCATTTCGATGCAAGTCTCGTTAATTTGTTTAGGTCTAATAAAGATGGTATTCAACATTGAAAGGGTTTTAATTTATTTTCAGCTATTCCCATATCGGAAGGCTTAATTTCACGCCAGTTCCCGTTACCCAGGTATATGTTATAAAAAACAAAGGAATTGAAAAAATTGGGCTTTGCAAGGAAAGCCTTTTTGTTTGATCATTACAAATATGTCATTGTTGTTAGTAGTTTACATGTTTTGTATTGTAAGTTCGTGTCATGATAACATTATGTCCAAAGAAAAAAAGGTTGCCAATTAAACTGATATAAACAGAAGATCCAGGTACTCCACTGTTTACATGACACCGTATTAAACGTTATTATTAACACAAACTTCAACAGGCATATAATATTTTGTTGCAAATTAAGAAATTGTCAAATGCAGTCAATAGCCTTGTAACTGGCAATCAGTCATATGTTGTCTATTGTACTGAGACTGAAAAAAAAACAGTCGTATGCTGTGAACTATACTGTAATAACTATGAACTGTAAATTAAATTAATGCTTGTTGCCCTGTAATTTTGCCATGATGCCCTTACGCTAGGTTATTACCCTGTAACTTGGGAACAGTTCTCTGCAACTAGGAAACAGTGATGTAGGCTATTACCTTGTAAATATGACGTTGTCCTGATAATTATCAATGCCACCTCTTGCAGTTCAGATTGATATTTCCGTTGCTAAGATACCCCATTTGACAGTCACAAGGCTTACCGAGTTGCCGCAAATAGGCGAGAGACGACATTCCAATCTGAACAGCAAATGTATGCCAGGTGTTTCTGTAAAACTGACAATGGGGTACCTATGGTGGCTGATTTGGTACACTTTGCGCTTTGCGTTGTCGATAGCGGTAACAAAACCTATATCTTCATCGCCTTTTCGTCTGTTCGTCTTGTCGCTAGCAAAACGTGCCAAATGGCGCGTTGCTGCATTGTCGTCTTATCGTCCTGTCGCTAGCAAAGCACGCCAAATGATGCGTTGTTGTGCGTCGTTTTGTGACGATGTTGTCCTGTCGCTTGGCTTCTAAGCCAATCCTTTGATCTGAGCCGAGCGACAATGTGACTTCGCAACAACACGCCGCACGACAACGCACCGTTTGGCGTGCATCGTTAGCGACAGAACGACAAGACGAAAGTCGACAATGCGCATTTGGCGCTTTGTCGTGATGTCGCTAGCGACAACACGATGCTTAAAAGCGTTCCAAATTAGCCACCATAGGTACCAGATGCGTCGCGTTTATTTTAAGTGGCATCATTTAAGCACGTTTTATGAATGAACTGCGTTAAAATGACGTCATTTTTGCGCATTTTAGAATGGAAATACCTTTCAAAAATGACAAATAAATGAAATTGTTCTCATGATTATTAAGCGTGAACAAACTTTCTATAGTGTCATAAAGATTAAACTTATACAGAACATTATATATTGTGCTTCATATATCGTATGAAATAAGTACATGCAACACACATAAATGTTGCATTTTTAACAAAATTGGTCATTTCTATATTACCTTTACGCTAGAATGTTTAAGCTAACCGAATCACTAGGAGACTGTAAATATGTTTATGACAGTAGCTGAACTTACAGATCATTTTTACAAATCCGATATGTGTCCGTTTGGAAGAGTGAAAACTTCTGAACATGTTTAAATCTTGGCAACTAAACGATAATTTGATCTTGTAAATAGATTATTTTAAATATCATAACGATTTTAGTTCAGATTCTATAAACCTATTACTATTGAAGTTTGTTAGCGCTTACATTTTCAGAATAAGAGAAGGTTTTGATTCGAATTTCATTTTATCTTTCTATGAAATATGGACTATAAAATAATTTTCAGTCGCACTTAAATTTAATTACATCAGTTATTCACATTAAATTTCCTGTATAATATTAATTATAAAGATTTTTTGAATCTATATAAACTGTTGTTTGAAAATATAATCCGGGCCGCTAGGCAAACAAACGTTTATATATACTGTACGGCAATTTACATGTTTCACTCACTCATAGTGCTGGGATTTCATTTGATACATTTTGAGAAAATAGTAATATTTTCACAATTGCGTGTATATAGGACCAATGGACAATTATTTAGCCTAGACTACATAATTATATACACTGTACATGGCATTTTGGCACTTCAGTGTGCAAAACAAACACATTTTCTTTTTGTTCACGCAACATGGCTACGCAATCACTTCTCAAAGAAATATCGCATTTAAATTTCATGACGTAAGTTGTTCACTTTCTTGTTTATTATTAATTATAAATATTTGTTGACTGGTTATATGGCCCTATATAAACTGTTGTTTGAAAATATAATCCGAGCCGCTAGGCAAACAACCGTTTATATTTACGGCTATTTAACATGTCAGAAATATCTATAATGAACTTATATTACAGCAAGCATCATTTTGTAAGAAAAAAATGAGATTGCTTCAGAAATTGACAGCAGCCATGATTAATCCATTGCCAATGAAAAGCGACGTTACAAATGTGCAGTATTAAAAATACACGTAGGTGACAACAAGTTTTAAAAGCGGATCAGTAGATAAGTTGTTAAGTCCTGAACAGGTAATCAAAATGCCTTGGGTTTGTTCTTCAACCTATCTACTCACAGTGCTTTATTTTTAGAGAAAGGCAATACACCATTTATTACCCAAAGTAACATTGTCATACATTGAGGTTAAAGAAGCACGAAGTAAATTTCTGCACAAAAGTGTTTCCGCATCTTGAACCATCAACAGCAAAACAATAGTTAAACTGGCAAACAGGTACGTTAAAATGAAAGAATAGAATATGCTGACATTATTTTGTCAGGCCTGCTTTTTTATAAGAACAATTCGGGCGTCAGAGGGAGAGTAAAAACTAACCTTATTTAACACATTTACTAGTTGCAATTTGATAATATCTTAACGTTTTGATTACAGAGGTTAAGGATAAGTGAGGGTTTTCGGATAACATGCCAAAAAATAAACCTTAAGTTGATATCAAACAAATATATGGAACAAATGCTTTCATGATTTTATTAATCTTTTTTTTTCCGAATCACTGTAACAAATAACTTAAACGTTCACATAGAAAAAGTAATAAAAACGACCAATGCTTAGTTAGATTTATGAACTTACTTCATCCAAAGTAGCAAAAGTTGTCGTTTCCAGTTTCTTAGCTATGCACGCGAGTACAGTAGTTATTTCATATGGATTTATTAGAAATTAATTCATAGATCATAAGGTGCAAACGCTGGAATTTTTTTTGATACATTTTGGAAAACAATAATATTTTCACAATTGCGTGTATATATGACCAATGGACAATAATTTAGCCTAGACTACAGATATACACTGTACATGGCATTTTGGCACTTCAGTGTGTTCGAATTCATTTAAATCAAACACATTTTCTTTTTATTTCATGCAATATGGCTAGCAAATACTTTTCAAAGAAAAATTAAGCTCCCTTTTTATAGATGGTCAGCTGGTAAAATTAGTATCATCTACAACACAACAACAAATTCGTCTGGACACATTTGAAATGAAAATTAACAATAAAATGTTTTCTTTTACCAATATCTCTGTAGGACAGAGCTTTGGACCTACTTTTTCAAAATAAAAAATCTGACCAAAAATGTTCATATCCCGGAATCTGTAGCATATGTAATTGTAAACGATGTTGTTGCCTGTATCTCAGTCTCAAAACTTTCTTTATTAGTTGTATAGTCTGATTTTATTGACCTGTTAATTATGAAACAGAAAGCACTAAGGTATACATTGATTGCTAATATAATCCATTTCGTCATCATGGCCATGTTGATTTTAACCTACTGACCTCAAAATCAATATCTTCTTGTCAAGGTCAATGTCCCCAACAAGTAATTCAAACTAAGGCTTATTTCTTCCAAAGTTATTAAGGAGACAAGGACGATGAGATGTTCCAACTATGTATTTCTAGGCAAGCTGATAGATGAGCAATAAAGAAATCAGTATGTGAAACACCCGTTATTGGACTGCAGTTTAAAATAATGAAACAGTAATATTGAGTCTTGAGTGATGCTATCTAATGAAAGACATGACCTGGCTTGAACTCTATACAAAGTCAATTCATTGAATTATCCTACAAGTTTTTAATTACCAAATTATAGTACATCCTTTTGTATAGCTTTCCATGTTACAGATTTATGAACTGTACTTTGATGCATTAATATATATATTCTGGTGTGTTGTATTCATATCTACACATTAATTATCAAATTAATTACTTTATCGTTAATTTATAAAAAAATGAAATCTATAATCAAATCAATTCAGATGTACTTTAATATTTTCATTGTTCAATAATTGTTACATTAAGTCTGCATATACAACCTTTCCAACAAATTCATTTATATTGGAGAGAAAGTTAACAAGGTTTTTTTCGTAATCGGGCTATGTGACTCTAGATGAACCATACACAATATTGAGCTAAAAACAAGTGGGGCAAAAGTATGACCAGAAGAGTGTTAACAACTAAATGTCATCGTCGGATACGCACGGCTGATTAACATGTAACATGACATAACTGATAAACGTTAATGGTTCGGCCGTGGGTATCCGACGATGCTAAATGTGGACAGACCACAGTTGACATAAGATGGATGACCGACTTTCAATAGTTCTATAAGCTCGCCCTGACCTATAAGTTTCACCACTAGGACCAGGGTACATCTGTTCATACTCTTGATATGCGAAATAGTTGTTTTTGATCATTTATAAGGAGTCTACAGTTTCCGCTTGCATGCACAACATTAAATTTTATCCATTAACATTAAGGAAGTGGCTAGCTGTACGGGCCCGTACGACTAGCCAAAAGTTCTAGCCGTACGTGATTCACGTACGGCTATCCAGGCCACACTGAATTGTCTAGTCGTACGGCACTATTCAAAATTATATGAAAGTCGAAAATGTATTTTTTTAGCTTCATGCTCTGGCTTAATCGTCAATATCCCAAGTTCGACGAATTGTTATGGGTCGATTGGTCGAGTGGCCGAATCGTTCTTTTTACCCGTTACTGAATCAGGCAATAAACGCTGAAATTCGAAACATATCTTTTTTCAAAAATCTATGACATACAAAAGTGAAAGGAAAATCATGTGTTAAAAGGTATTCAAAAGATTAGCTTACGAAATTTCTATTTTTCGAAACCACGATAATTATAGTTAAAAAAAAAAACATTTTCCGATGTACGCAGGTAAATTTTGTTACGGAGCTACTCATTCTAAACAGCAAAAGCAAACGGGTTCGGCCCAAGTTCTTACAACATTAGCGGTCGGCCCTTCCCGGTAGATATTGAAACGAAAAAAAATATATTTAATACTTAATGGTATATATCATATACATAGTGTATATTGAATGAATCGAAAGAAACGATTTTTTTTACAATATACAATAAAGGAATCGAACAAATAGTAATCAACGTTCGTGTATTTTATAAATTTATGAATATGGAGGATCAAAGGATTCAGCATCACACCCCCCCCCCCCCGTTAAATGTCACGGGTTTCGATAAGGCTGTTAATATGTGCATTTACTTCTTAATGGGAACAGGGTATTTGTAATTGATACTTATATAATATGCTAAGTACATGTACGACTGTTTAAAATAAAGGTTAAGTGTCTAGGTCAAAGTGAATCGATTTGTATTTTTAATAATTTTATTGACAGCAGTAAATAAAACTTCATTATCTTTCGGTGCTAAGCTATCACTAACTAGTAACAGTAGATTTGTATTGAGTTGGTGGAACGTTCTAGTTTCTTAAACGAGTGTTATTCTTTGCGTATGATAACTCGGGCACTTATAGAAGAAATGCTCAGCATTCTCAACTGCATTTCCGCAATGACATGTGGGATTTTCACTAAGATTATTTCTGACTAGGTCACCATTTAGGTTACTGCAATTATTCTTATACGTGAGTATAGAACAGATAATAATCTATCACCTATCAACAAATGTTTAGGTACAATAAGAGCTTTGAACATTTCTTTCATTCTAGTTTTAAATATGTTTAGTGATTCCCCATTACGAATACAAGCATCAAGTGAATTCCAAAGTTCAGTTGCTGAAGGTAAGAAAGATATATTATACGTTTCAGTACGACGTGCTAAAGTTGCATAATTGTTATTATTTCGAAGTGGATAGTTTGATGTTTCTGAAACAGTACATGGGAAGAGATCTTCAAGATAACGAGGGACAAGGGCATTTTTTGCTTTGTAAACAGTGACTAACTTTTGAATTTTACGTCTGTCTGAAAGAGATACCCAGCCGACTTCTTTAATTAACGAATTTATCGATACAGACCTAGTTAACCCAGTAACGACGCGCGCGGCTTCGTATTGCAATTGTTCAAGTGACTGCTTTTTCGGTAAGTGTACAACCGTCCCACACTAGTGAGGCGTATTCCAAAATCGGACGCATGTAAGAGATGTATATTTTATTCAGAGTAGATCGTTTAAGTTTGATTTTTAGTGCACGCATTGTACTTAAAACTTTTGACGCTGATAACATTTTTTTCTCGATATGTTTATGCAATTTCAGATCATAAGAAAGTCAAGCCTAAATATGTATGATGATCAACAAAGTCAAGACGGTTGTTATTAAAGAATAATATTGGCTTAGGACTTGTGTTTGAAGAGCATAACTTCAGTTTTATTGGGATTGAAACTCATAAGCCATTGATTAGACCATTGAATTTTACGATTTTATCAATGAACTGTTATTTTTTTGTTTTTTATAAAGGAATGTATTATTTCATGAAAATGAACGATTTGGGACTTTCAAAGCATTTAAACAACTTTGCAAACAATATTTTAATGATGTATAGTCGGAATGTAACAATACTGCAGAATGAAGAACTAGTTTCTATGGCGGTTTTTATCCGGAAGTGGATGTTGTCCGGTAAAGGATAAACCTGTAACACCTGTCGAGATTAAGCTTATAACTTTGTATACATTGCAAGCAAAAGCAAACTAAAATGTCCCCCATTGCTGAATACACGAATGCACATCTAATAGCCACCGCTTGCGTCTAGTGACGATCAAAATTCTATTTTATTTCTTTACCTTTTCATTACTTTTATATGATAAAGTGCAAAGCGCGCTCATTCTACTGATTAACACATTTTGTATTACGCAGATCACTTAAAAGCGTCATGTGGTACAGGCACCGTGATATTGTCCAACAATATTGACCTAGCACTTTCAATGGTAGGAAACTACGTCATCGCACACCTGCTAAATGCTCCAACTAGGACCTTTTTGGCAGAAAATTCGTCGACTCGAAGGTAAAATACAATTTTATAATAAGAAATAGTAAGAATATAAAAAAAATCATGAAGCGCATCAAAGAATGGCTAAAGTACTTGAGATAGATGTAAATTTTCTTTAGATTTATTGCCTCGTTTGGGCCTGAAAACGGAATAAGTGTTATTCTCTGAATGCTCCAACTCGGACTTTCCCGAAACATATACGAAATAAGGTTGAAAACCTTCTTTAAATTTATTTTTAACGTACATGACGTACCGGGATATAAACTGACACATATTTACATATTTTTATAGATTGGTTTCAAATATTTCTATTCAAAAATCAGTTTCTTATTTTAAAAAAAAATGAAAAATGCTCCCACTTGGTCTCGATTTCAGAGATACTCCCTATCGGACCAAAATATATACAGATTTCGATAGCACATTGCTGTGTTAAGCATTTATGGGTTATTTTCACAATATTTACCATTTCTTCAACAACTAATATTTGTTTGGCGACATTTATTTTTTCCTTCTTTTTACAGAGATCACTTCTTTGATTCTGAAGAAAGACGTCGCCGGGCAGGAACAAGGCGCAATGCCAAACTTTCAACTGACAGGATCACTTTACAAAAAGGTGCACTTGGCTTGTGTTGGTATCGGATCCGAAGGGATGATTCAAAATTATTGCCAGCAACAAAACTAGGACTATTAGACTTTAAATGAACACTGTGGACCACAATAATAAAGTGTTGTTGAGATGTAAAAAACAAATGGTGGTGTTTTATAAAGAAGTCATTTCACATTGTTTAGTACTATATATGTTTAAGATTATGGTAATCGTCCAGTATTGTACATTTAAGACAAAGATGTCAATTATATTGTTAAGTAATTTACAGTTTTATTTGCCTTATTTGCTTAAATACGTATAAACAGGAAGGCCGGTATGCCTGAGTGATTAATTAACAACATGATGGCCCTGGATCGCTCACCTGATACAACCGCATCCAAGCAATGTCTTAAACAAGCATCATGGCCAAGTTTGATGACAACTGAGTCAAACATGTGACCTCTAGTGTGTTATAAAGACTTTTCCATATTTTGGGCAATGTGACCTAATTTTTGACCTGACACGACCCATATTCAAACTTGACCTAGAAATCATATAAACAACCTTCCTGACCAATTTCCAGGAAATTTGGATCAAAACTGCAGCCACTAGAGTGTTAAAAATAGTTTTCTATTTTTAGCTCCTGTGGCCTAGTTTTTGACTGGAGATTACGTATCTTCGAATTTGACCTAGATATCCGTAAAACAACCTTCCCGACAAATTTCCAGAATATTTGGATGACAACTGCAGCCACTAGAGTGTTAACAAGCTTTTTCTATTTTTAGCTCCTGTGACCTAGTTTTTAACCGGAGATGACCCATCTTCGAACTTGACCTAGATATCATCAAAACAACCTTCCTGATAAATTTCCAGAATATTTGGATACAACCTGCAGCCTCTAGAGTGTTAACAAGCTTTTTCTATTTTTAGCTCATGTGATCTAGTTTATGACCCGAGATAACCCATCTTCGAACTCGATCTGTATTTCATTGAGACAAACATTCTGACAAAGTTTGATGATGATTCAATCAAAACTGTGACTGCTAGACTGTTAACAACCCAATTGTTAGAGTGTTAACAAGCTTTTTCTATTTTTAGCTCCTTTTGACCTAGTTTTTGACTGGAGATGACCCATCTTCGAACTTGACCTAGATATCACCAAAACATCTTTCCTGACAAATTTCCAGAATATTTGGATAAAAACTGCAGCCTCTAGAGTGTTAACAAGCTTTTTCTATTTTTAGCTCCTGTGACCTAGTTTTTGACCCGAGATAACTCATCTTCGAACTCGATCTGTATTTCATTGAGACAAACATTCTGACAAAGTTTGATGATGATCCAATTAAAACTGTGACTGCTAGACTGTTAACAGTGTTAACAAGCCTTTTCTATTTTTAGCTCCTGTGACCTAGTTTTTGACCGGAAATGACCCATCTTCGAACTTGACCTAGATATCATCAAAACAACCTTCCTGACAAATTTCCAGAATATTTGGATAAAACTACAGCCTCTAGAGTGTTAACAAGCTTTTTCTATTTTTAGCTCCTGTGACCTAGTTTTTAACCCGAGATAACCCAACTTCGAACTCGATCTGTATTTCATTGAGACAAACATTCTGACAAAGTTTGATGATGATCCGATCAAAATTGTGACTGCTAGACTGTTAACAACCCAATTGTTGACGACGAACGACGCACGACGCACGACGACGGACGCCGGACATAGCCCCATCACTATACCTCACCACCATGACCACTTCGTGGTCAGGTGAGCTAAAAACACATTTGTGCGATAATCGTAAATACTGTATAAATATGAGTGGGTTAGCCTTAATTCCGGGATGGTCTTAAGAAGGATTTCTACTGAAAATGAAATATACCTTACATTTCACCTCGTGTGAGATCTTACATATGCACGTTTTAGCACTTGAATCAGACAACACTTCAGTCACTCACCCTACATACATTGTAGTAGTATTACAATTATCTCAAGTACTCTTGCCTTTCTTTGGTGCGCTACATTATTTTTTGATACTCTTACAATTTCTTATAATAAAATTGTAAGCCTTCTAAGTCAACAAACGACAATATATTTCGCCTTATTTAGCACATATATTTATTGTACATTGGGAAAAGGCTTCAAAAAGCATTAGGTTGCTTCCAGTCTAATCCTTTTCTTGTTTTGATTGTAAATATCATGTAGGTAAATATGCTTATGTGAGGAATAAAATATGTTTAAAACCAAAATTGTATTTTACCTTCGAGGCAAAAAATGGTCCGAGTAGTAGCATTTAGCAGGCGCGCGATGACGTACTATCCTACCATTGACTTTAACTTTTGTAAAGGTCATTTATCAAACTATTTGTTGACTTCATCCGTCACTGAGATGTGGTGTATTGATAGATATGCCGGATGCTTAAATTATTTGATTTGAATGCTAATCGATTCCTAACCAATTCCACGCTATGAAACAAATACATTTTTAGTTTACTTGCAAGAATTAATTTTAGATAATTCTACTATATCTGGTTTTAGGACACGTTTTATGAAGTGTTTTTAATACTGTTATACACTTATATTTTTTCTTTACCTTTGATGAAAAATACAGCGAATTCATTATACAAATTAAACATACTACACAGATATCACGCACAGACACATAAACATGCAGCAAAAATGGTTTGAACATTTCTTAGAGAATTGCAACTTTAAAATTGAAATACAATGTAGAAAAAAAAGATAAGTGGCTGAACCAGGACTCAAACCTACGAGTTTGCGTTGTGGCGCCGTTATATGTCGCAACGCCGCTAAATGTCGCACTTGCCGCTTAATGTCGCACAGTTGCCGCTAGATGTCACAACCGTCGCAAAATCATTTGCCGATAAATGTCGCAGTGTTAACGTTAAATGTCGCACGAATTTCCCATACCGTTAAATGTCGCAACACTACCGTTAAATGTCGCAAGATGTAATTCTATGTTGAACTCGAGTTTCATTGTTGTATTAAATCAATTAAATCTGCCTACTCAAGACGAATTATGTCTGTTTGAAAGCGAGCGAGTTTATTATAGATGGAAATTTGCTACAAATTATACATCGATAATACTCATCTTATAAATAAATGTATATTGTTTTGCGTTCGATTTTTACCTGATCTTATACAAGTACATATTGTGTGTATGAAACTGCAAAATTTACATTGTTATGTAAATAGTTTTGTACAGACATGTCTGTAAAATTAGCAAAAGAGACAGCCTAACGGCCTGGATGCCTGAGTAGGCAGAATGATAGCCTAGTACCGGTAGGCTGATGAGGCAAATCGTCTCGCAGTCGGAAGAGGAAGCCTAAATTGCTGACGACCTGGGCCTTAGTAGTTTGCCTAACGCTATAGAAGCCTTGTAACACCGCATTTTGGGGTCAAACGCACTTTTTAGGGTCCGACCCCAAAGTGCGTTAAACAGGTACATATGCATTTTTTGACATCAGACAAACGACCGCACTTTTGGGTCATAAAATTCAATCAATAAGAACGAATTATAGTGATATTCTAAAATAACATCTTGTAGCTGATGCCAATCGTAAAATGAAGTAGGCTAAATGTATTAAGTTGACTAATAATAGCAGACGATTCAGGGGCTTGAAAAATTATACGCAAATCGAGGCACAAAGTACCGAGAGGGGGAGCGTGCGGGAGCGGGTGTCCCCCTCCCGCTGGTAGGGGTATGGGGGGTCTCCCCCGGAAAATTTTGAAAAATTAGATGTTAAATCGTGGGCTCTGGCATGTTTTGAAGCACCTTTTGCATGTAAAGCATGAAGCATTTTCATCAAGTCAAAATCAAGTGGGCATTTGCCCTTTTGCTCTACGTGAGGTTTCCGTCCTCGCTGAGCCCACCTTAGGACACCTGCGTTACAGTGTATGTATTATTTCCAAATGCACAAGAAAAATTGTACTTTGAGAACACCCCCTCCCGCTGGTAGGGGTATGGGGGGTCTCCCCCGGAAAATTTTGAAAAATTAGATGTTAAATCGTGGGCATGTTTTGAAGCACCTTTTGCATGTAAAGCATGAAACATTTTCATGCCATTTTCCCCCATAAATCGATAAACATATAGCTGCTTGTTTTACTTTCTAACTTATTTCATTATAACTTCGAACAGATTTATAAAGAAAAATGCAGTGTACGCCTTGTAATTTTCTTATAAACATACACAAAAATGTTTCCATGTGAAGTTTAATTAAGGATGCAGGTCATGAAAATGTTCTATGTATGAATGCACGTTCAATTGTAAAACGCATTTAACCAGATAACAAGTGTTTTTAGCATTTCTCATCAAATCAGTTAGATAAGAACAGCTTTTCTCTTAAGCCTTCAAGTCTTATTATCCAAGTGTATGTATTATTTCCAAATGCACAAGAAAAATTGTACTGTGAGAACGCTTCTATTCTATCGTAAGAAAGTAGGGAAATTACCAGATACAACGGGATATTAAATGGTCTAATGATAACTCCATAGGTCTCCTCAGGCGGTGATGAGAAAGTAACAGACTTACTCATAGATATATTTTGTTGCCCACAAAAAAATATGGCCGACTCTTGTGATGGATTTCATGTGTTCTTTTGAGTGTGTGTGTGTCCATCAAAGACTTTTCTTGCGTTGCTCCAGTCAATCAACGGACGAGCAACAACCACATTTTCAGCTGCATTATAGGCAAAACATGGAGCAAAAAATACCCAATCAAATAAAGGGATGTACGTACCTTAAGAAGATGGGTGTTTTTTCGAGTTCTCCGAGAGGTGCATCCCAACCTGTATGTGGCTCGAACCGCTCGGTAAGGACAACATTTTTTTAGAATCTGGCATTCTTAGTCGGCCTCTGATATTTATACTTCCGAAATCCAGGAATCGTGCTCCCTGGGAGCTTCTAGCGGTTCACGAGGGGAGAAGAAGCAGGGGAGACAAAGAGGGGGAGGTGGGCGGAGAAGAAGACAGAGAAGGAGATGCGACATTGGCGTCTGATTTGCTGATCACAGGAGGGTCACATGCTAGGTCTTGTGAATTCTGTTTTGTTTCTGCCATCAACTTGAATGGCGTCCCGTTTTAGGACCATAATAAGGGTCACTTGTCTTGGAATTTGGCGGATGTTTCTTTTCATTTTGACAACTAATTACACACCAAAAATTAAATTTTTCCCCGAGTTGATGATTTTTGAAATATTGATCTAGAACTAAAAAAAATAAAGTTGTTTTAAAATAGAGCTATTCCAAAGGAAAGGATTGGTCTAAATCTTTGAAAAAAGTCTTAATAATCTTTATTTCCAACGATAAGTTATTATGAGCGTAGTTTGTAGATAAAATAATGCTGTGCTTTTCATTTGTCTCTGTGCAATAAGTTTGTAAATGCTCTTAAATTCCTATTGTACATATATTACAATAATTAGTAGAAACGTCATACGATAGAGGGATGCAATCATAATTACACTTAGTAGTAAACAGTATGACGCAACGAAATATTTTGTAGATAGAAATGGAGATCTAGATCTATTGCGATAAACCATTAAAACTTAGATTTTCTCAACTTTATTTTTTTACCTTCGGAATTTTTTTATACGCAACTGCGTATTGTGCGTAATGGGCGCTACGCCCTTGCGATTGATTATTTTAATTTGTTATATCTAATGGTTGTATTTTTTTATAATTATGTTTTCTATTCTATTAATTGTCACATAGGATATTGGCTTGAAATTTCTGAGATATATTGATATGCTTGATAACATATACATGAACTCGCGATAATTGTAGAAATTGCATGTCATAAATATTTCCATCTAATTAAAATCCAGTCCCTTATACGATATGATCCTTTTCACGACCCATTAAAATCTGGATTTACTCTATTTCTAGTTATATTAAGCGGAGGTAACCTTTCTTGATTACTTATAGTTTTTCTATGTTGTAGAACAAAGACTTGCATTGAAAGAAATTCAGGCTGTGTCAAGCTGCCACTACGTACTAATACTGGAAAAAATGAACCATTTAAGATCGCTTCCAAGATGGATGCAATATTATTAGAATTCACCATGCTTAACAAGCTCATAAGTTTATAATCGTTTAAATGAAATTCAAGTTTAATTATGGCAGGAATTATTTTCAAACACGTATATTTTGTAACTTTCGGAAAAAAAGACATCTCGTCTCATTTCAAAATGGCAGCGGTTTTAGGTGGTTCATCAAACAGACACGTTTTTATTACCCAAAATAACATGTAAGTTTAATTTGATTCACAGTATAAACTGTCATGTGCTGTAAATTAACGTTTACATCTCAGTTTATTTTGCAATCTCAGGACGGCGTCCAAAATGGCCACGAATTAAAAGTATGTCGTTGCAGAAATATTAAAGTATATTAAAGAAAACTTTAAATTTATTTATAGTAGCAGTTCCTTTCATAAAATAACATGACTGGTACCTGGCAAACGTAAAAATGTGGCGTCCGTGGCCGAGTGGTTAAGGTCGTTGACTTCAAACCACTGGCCCATCAACACTGTGGGTTCGAATCCCGACAAGGACTTTGGATTCTTTCATGTGAGGAAACTATGCAGCTAGCTGACAGAACGTCGGTAGTTCGTCGCGGTACGACCGATACTGTGTCGATGTGACGTAAAACCAAAAAAAAAAAAAAAAAAAAAAAAAAAAAAAAAAAAAAAAACGTAAAAGATTGATCATGAAGAAAACCAAAATTTACTGTAAGGCGTTAACTGATGTGCAAAAGGCTTGATGTAACCGTCACGTAACTTTATTCAATTTATGTTAGTTTTATTTCTTACTTACTTGTTACAAGTCATTTCGGTAGAGATTAGAATAGACTGAAATAACATTATTTGCATTTTATTACACACCCATCATATTTAATATTGGGTTCAATATAGCACCAAAAGTTATCTACTAAATGACTGTCAGGATATTTTTCGAATTTGTAAGTTAAGTACTATGGATATTTGTTATATAGCCACAATAGATATTCAAAGTGGTAAAATGAATGTAACACTTACCACATAAACACCAAACACATATTTTTATTACTGCTACATCAGCATTTAAATGACACTTAGAAATATTGATGTATATATGGATCAACTGGCCAATACGGCTAGCTGTATTCAACCAATTAGCAAGGCCAGTATGAACATAACTAATTATTGGTATTCTTATTTAATGATATTTTCCGAGAATCTATCATAGTATAAAGCGACTTGACGAGTCAAATATTACTTGCCATAATGTCTAAGCGTAAAAAGTGTTTGACAAATGACATATTGTGATGTGCCACTCCCCACCCATTTTTGATGAACTGTTGCTTTAAATAAACAGTGTGCTTATTAATAAAAACTCTTTTAGTTAAATTCAAAGTTTATCATAAAGTCAAAGAGATACTTTAACTTTATAATTCACGAGTAATTTTACCATTAGATTTATTAATTATTCCTCTATTCAAAGAAGAACATTCTAACTTGTAACCATTGTATTGATATTCCGCCCACTTTATTTGCTTAAACAAATATGACGCTCACACATTAGGTGATTTATGACATTCATCATTTGTGAAAAACTTTTCTTTACCTGTGGGGTACAAAGTGGGGTTACATTTAATTTATTAATCTTAAAATTTTATATCTCTACACATAATAACGGTATTTCATTTGTTTCATGATTTTTATTAATTCC
Source organism: Ruditapes philippinarum (assembly GCF_026571515.1). Lineage (NCBI taxonomy): Eukaryota > Metazoa > Mollusca > Bivalvia > Venerida > Veneridae > Ruditapes > Ruditapes philippinarum. The sequence continues at coordinate 29,133 of NW_026853471.1, forward strand.
AATAATTATTAGCTTAACGAAAATATGTGTTCAAATATGTTGTTCTACGTTGTATTTTTATCTTTAATGTAAGTTGTGGGAGGGTGGATCTGTAGGAAATCCTTTAGGGGACTTTCCTACACTTTTTTCTTAAAGTTTCCCACAGTGTTGGGACAGTTGTAGGAATCTTGACTATAAAAGCGCAGCTTTTCCTGTCGGTAGTGACTCCGCTCAGATTCAAAAACATTCGTAGCAGAAGCTCATTCAGATAAATATTTACAAGTTACATCTTTTGGTAATTTTGATCAGCATATTTTCTTAAATACTTAAGCGTTACTAATAAAGATTTAAGTAATAATTTTTGTTCTAAAAAGAGTATTTGTTGCATAAAGTTAAGCATTAGAAACTTCAGAGTTCTTTGAAAGTTTAAACAGTTGTTTTAAATTTATTTTGCAAAGAACACATGAGTATAGTATATTAAAGATGAAATTTCCATTAAAGTAATATGTTTTTATTGTTAATTTTATTGTATTAAGTTGCCTTACACCTCAAACAACGTACGGCAACACAGATCTATATTTATAAAGTTTGTCGCGGTAAAGTCGATATTTGAAATATTAATTGATTTATTTTAACAGCCGTCACTGGTAGAGATATACATCATGTTTTACCGAAGTAATATAAATTCGGATAGATATTATATAGATTGCTTGATAATACTATATAAGTAGCAGACTTAATTATTTAAAATTAAATATAATTATACAACATTTGTTCAAAGATTAAATAATAATATATATAGTTTCATTACGGTGAGTCCGTTAAAATAAACATCGCTTAACTTTGAAATTGTCTTGGTGTTTTATATTAAAGACCCTTTATATATCATCCAAAAATAAATTACAATAAACTGATTGCGGAGTCATCCTCTGATAGCCCCCAATCTTAGGATTTTTTGTGATCGCTTGGTGTCCGTTCGAGTCCGTCATATATATATATATATAATATATATATATAATATATATATATATATATATAATATTATATATATATATATATTATATCATATATATATATATATATTATAATAATACAGGAAGCTCTATACCACGAAGGAACTATTCTTCTGAGTTAGCGAATACATGCTAGTAGAATAAAAGACATACAAGAGACAGCGGTACGCAACAATATTTACATATCTAAGTCCCTGCGAGGGGTTTGACATTATCGGAAGATAGATAAACAACCGCATGTATATTGATTATAGTAAGAAATTTACCAGACAACCTGATTAATTTAAACATCAGCTTCCTAAAAAACGAATAACCTTACAAAGTAAACATAAAGATTTGAACATTTTATCATGTTGAAATTAACAAGTCCATTGTAGTCTATTAAATTTAAATGCATTGTCTGCCAGTTGTATAACAAACATATTAGCGAAAACAAAAGTAACCACAATTAAATGATATTCATTATTGGGACATTCAAGTAAATCTTGTCATAAGCATCAGCTTAAATTGTTCTGTCCACTGGTTACTGTATAAAAATTTGTTTGGTTTCTTTGGGCCCCGAAATCAGCGGTGTTTGATGCTATAATCATTTTCCGAAATACTTTAGTTTTCAGATGTTGTGTTAAGGAAAACATCAGTCATTGAGGAAAAATTTAGAGAGAAAAGAACCGCTAAAGAAAGCCCAAAACGACAAAATTGAAAATAGTGCAGGTTCCGTTTTGAAAAGCCCAAATTAATACTGTCCCGGTAATGGGCCACGGTATCCGCTTTACTGTGTCTTAAGAGCTGGTGAAACCGGGGTTTCCTATGTGTTTCTTCTAGAGAGAAATCAAATTGTGTTTACACATCCCCGACAGAGCCCAGGTGTATTCCCAGTTCAGAGCCCGATATAGCACCGGATATATACGATAAGCGCCGATGCTAAATGTATTTCCGCTTAATTCCGGTGGAGACCCGACTTGACACAGTTACATTACGGTCCATCCCGACCATCGCCGATTTTGCCACGGTAACGCTACTTTTGATGCCGGTACTGTGCCGATGCTTCCGGTTCAAGTTTATAGGAATAAAACTGCCTGACCACTTTAACATAAGTCATTTGGTAAAATCTCAGCAGAAATGCCATCCGAAGGGAAAGGGTGGTGAAAGTTAGAAAAAAAACTGTGCCTACAACGCCTACAGAAGTTGAGGTACCTGAAGCTGAAAAATGCATCAGCTGAAGATTTTTCCTACTCTCATTTAACAAATTGGCCCATGCTCGTGTTCCTTCTCTAAACAAAATAATCCAAAGTAGCACTTTAAGTTTATAAATTCTTGTCTTTAAAATTTTTCCTGTTATCGGCATAAGGTCGTTACACCACCGTCTATCACCGTTGTATAACCATACTTGTCGGCAATATCCGGGACCTCAATGTACCCTGGCTCTAACCGTAGCTCTTCCTGTTTCACACTGTGACAACATCGTGTTTCATCACCGGGGCTTTGCCGTTGGACATTGATTGACACGCATCCCGGTTTACTACGATTTGTCAATGTAATGGATGCGGTATAGATACGGCGGTTTCCCGGCAATTCCCTGTGTTCAAAGCCGATAGAACCACGGTTTTGGGCTTTCTCCCGGTGCAGTGCCGGTGAGCCCAGGTTGTATTAAACAGTTTAAATACAACCATGGCGATCTCTCATTTGTTCCGCGTTCACCATGGTTTTGTCCCTTTACTTCACGGAATCGCAACGGCCCATCGCCGGTTTACCACCGGTTTGATCCCGGTTGTCTTAACCGTAGAAAACCGGGACACCAAACCGGAACTGTGTAAAATGGGACTTAAACCGCCCGTGTCATGACTGTAATACTATTAGTACTAGCAAGAAAAAACAAGGTCTTTAAATCAATGAAATTACTTAAACCGAATTCTGATAGCGACAATATCATAATACCTTTTTAAAGATGTGTGTCAATCAGGATTATAAATGAAAAAGGAGACCAAAAAAAAAAATACTTATCTATTGAGAATTGAAATTTCAAAATGTATCTTTTTTAGAATACGCCTTTCTAGCGTCAAGATTACATTATATAAACAGCTCAAAACCCTCAATATTTAAGTCCATGAAAGAAAAACAATTAAAACAAAGATACTTTTGTTAAATGGCAATTACAGTAAAAATAGCTATGAGAGCATTAAAAGGTAAAATACTACTACTTTTAATCATGACTTTGATATGAATTTACATCTTGCAAACATTTAACGGTAGTGTCGCGATATTTAACGGTAGGGGAAATTCTCGTGCGACATTTAACGTTAACATTGCGACATTTAAACGGCAAATGATTTTGCGATATATTAGCGGCGGTTGCGACATTTAGCGGCAATGGTGCGATATTTAGCGGTAATGGTGCGACATTTAGCGGTAAGTGCGACATTTAGCGGCGTTGCGACATATAACGGCGCCACATGCGTCTATATTATTAGTAAAGGACATTAACCGACTGCGCTAAGTTACAACATTTAACTTCTGGTTATATGCATTCATGCTGATTTACCAATAGATTGTAACGTTTACAGAATTTTCTAAAGGGTCCAATGCAATTGTGCCCGGTCATTGTTGTTGGACAATGTTGAAAGGCATATTATACTTATCTGCATATTTGTAGATTTTATAGGCTGCTGAGCACGATATGAAATGTAACATAGTAATTTTTCAAATGCGTTATATTTGGGTGCAGATAATTAATTTAATTTAGTAAATATTGTTAATTATGTTTGGACACATAAATCTTTATAACCTATGACTTTATTAAATATTTATTTAATATGTATTATTGTAATATCCAAGGATTATATTTCACAAATTTGAAATTATACGAAGTGCGATGTTACTTACATTAGCAACAATGAAAATAAACGCGTAAAAGATCGTGCTTGTGTAACTTTCACCGTTACTAAAATTGAAATTTACTTGTTTTACTGTGCGTTTATAAATAATTTTTATAACTATCTCATAAACCAAGTCAATTTATGTATAATGTTTAACTACAAACACTTTCTTGCAATTACTGAATTCTTTTCAAATCAATATAAATAATGGGGATTAGTATACGTCTCCATAAAATAATTGAGTCTTTCATCTGTTTTGCTTTTTCATAAAAATTGCAATCGTTAAACATTAATCTTTTTTACCTAGATTTTACAAACAGATTTGTACATTGCTTTTCGTGACAAACGTGCCACTATTTACCAGCCGTACTGCATTTGCCTAATCAGATATATTTAAAAAAAAAACCCCATAAAACATTAAATTTATTTTCCCGGGTTTAAAAAATTTTTTTCAAAATGTTTTCTTTTTTACAAACCGAAAACAAAGACAAATTTTCGAATCTTTAAAACATATTTTGTTACCGTCCCCTGTAAAACCCTTCAAAACTGAAGTTTTTGGAACAAAATTTTTTAAATAGGTAAACAAATTAAAAACCCCCGGAAAAAAACGGGGGGAAAAAAAAAAGACTTGATAACGTAGTAAAAAGGAATAAGTTTCGTAAAAAAATGTTGCTAATTTGTGTTGAAGATTTATCAAAAACTTCTATTAGACAATATTTTAGATGTGTAGCAAATCAATTCAACTATTTGTAGTGAAATTGGCCCATTTCAATTGACGAAATTTTTTCAATGTTATTCTTATTTAAGTAAAGATGCGGGCTCAAAAGCACTTCTAGTGGGGCGGGAAATAAGGTCTCTGCTGTCAAAATAGTGCAAATTGTGATACAAGCATGAAACTTTCAGGAAATTATCTTTAGACCATGTAGATTTCAAAAATGAAGTTGGCCCAAAAATATCTCTGCTCATTCAAGATGGCCGCTCATTTTCAAGATGGCCGCCATATAAATTTGAATGTACATAATAGATCATTCATTCCAATTTTTGTACAGACCTGAAACTTACACAAAAGCATTGCATATAGTTTCCCATTTTCAAAAATTTAAATCTTTAAGCAATTTCTCTTGCATATTTCTTCAGAATCCAAGATGGCGGTCCAATATGGCATGCCCAATTTTTTTAATGAAAAACTGATATATCTCTTTTGTAGTATAATTTTTTGCACACAGTATTGCGTATTTCATATTAAAAATTTGTGAAATATATTAGAAAAAAATCAAATTTTAGGTTAACCACATTATTTAGTCATGTTTTTTAGTTTTTTTGGACAAAAAAAAATCTTTAAAAAAATCAAAACAAAAAGTGCCATTTTTTTCATTTTTCTCTAACATGGTTTTCTAGGTCTATGTACAAAAATTCCAAAAGTTAACATAGTTTTCTTAAAGTGTATTTGATATTTCAAATCAACACTATGTTTTTATTGTATAAATTAGTAACGAAACCCAAACAAAAATGTTGAAGTTTTATACTTATTAAAAGTGGGTGGGAGTAAATTTATCAGACAATTGTAGTACAAAATAAACGTTTTTTTAAGGGAAAATTCTTATGGCAAATATTTCACTGTTAAAAAGTATTTTATTGTATTAAGGGTATTTTTGTTGTTCCTTCATGGTCTTAGAGGGTGTATTTAAAATATCAATAAATGCCGATACAATTTATTTGTATTAAATTCAATTTTGTTAAATGTGTTTGCAAAGATCTAAGTTGTTTCAATAGTCATTTAATATTAAATTGGATAATTGTACAAAAGAAGACTTGAATAAATGTATCAAACGAAAACCCAAATGTTAGATAAAATCATGCCTGGACCCTTTGTGAAATGTTTTTCTATTTATGAATTTCAAATTTTTTCCTGCACAAATTTGTCTTTCTAAATAAACTTTTAACAGAAAGATTTTAAAAATCTTATATTTAAAATTTACCCCTCATTGTAACCAAGTATAATTTTAATAAGTACGTCCATTTTCAATAATTGGGAAAATTTTTAAAAGAAAAAAAAAATTTTGGCGAAGGGCCCTATTATCTAATGACTAGTGTGCCCAAAAAATAGGTAATTTAATAAAAACCCCTTTAAAAACCCCATAACAAACATAGCTTAAAACTTTTGGGGAAAATAAAACTAAATTTATTCCCACTTTTTTTTTCCCATTTAAAACCCAAAAGAGCTTTTTTGACCCCAGAATCACGAACCCAAACCCCCTGCTGGAAAAAGGGCTTATAATAAAATTTTTTATCTGAAGAATGCTAAAAATATAAGGAGTATCTTTTTTTTACCAGTCATGATTTTAAAAAAAACCCTGTTTCCCAAAAACTAGGTTTTAGAACTACAAAAAGACTTTTAAACTCTAAACCCCAAAAGAGTCCCTGTAAAAAAAAAAGTGTTTTGACCCTATGCCAATAGTTTTCTTTTTATAGCATCCCCAAAAGTTAAAGATATACGATTTTTTTCTCTTCTCTGTGCAAAGTTTTGGAGAAAAATTTTTTAAAATATAAGCAATGGGAAACTAAGTGACAGGAAAGCCCCTTTTTGGGCGGGAGGAAAAATGATTTAAAGGCCCCCCACGAGGGAAAACAGTTTTTTTAAAAAATTGTGTAGGGGAAACGCATTTTAAGTTGTTTTTTTTGTTGATGTTTATTTAAAAAAATCAACAAACAAACAAACCTGTAATGCCTAGAGCTTAGATAGTCAAGGGAAGACCTCTTTAAAAATACAAATAAAAACCACTTTTGTATCATAAGTGTAACATGCAATAAAAAAAATCTTCTCAAAAATCAAAATGCACTAGAGCACAGGTTACTAAGCTGGACGCATGTAGCACCCACCTTGGGTCTTATTAACGCGACATTTCTTAATCTGTATAGAGCCCACCTGGGTTCACAGACTTGTATAGGAAAACACACTTAAAACTCAAGTTGTTAAACAACAAGACCTGAATAAGATAAATTGGGGATGGTAGCCTGATATAACATGCATAAATTTGTATATCTAACTGCAGTCCAGAAAATGGGACGATCACTTAAATTTACAAAGACGACTACTGTAATAAATCTGTTTTCTCGTTAAACCGTAAACTATCCGACGCATATACATTAATCATGTATCCACTTCCATAATTATGTTTAATAATGGATATTTTTATGGACAAAAATGGGGCCCAAAATTTTCCAAACACAAAAAAGGGCATAAATTTATATGGCTCGTATTAGATTTTGGTTATTAAAATTTTTCCCCGGGGTGAAATTAAAAAAAAAGAATTTTAGCATGTTTTTTTAAAAGGGAACCGGGGTTCAAATTTAAAGACACAATCAAAAGTGTTTTATGACATAAAAGACACCCCCAAAATGTCTTGTTACCTTTTTTTTTCCCCCCCTTTATCTTAGGTGAGGGGATCCCGGTAAAAATTACCCCCTTTGAAAGAAAAATAAGAAAATGATTACTTTGGGGGAAAAACTAGTACACTTAGGGTTTTTATCTTAAAATTTTCAAAAAGTTTCATTTCAAGGGCCCGGCCATATCATTGGGGTATTATGTTTTCCCCCCACATACAAATTTTTTGGCTTTTTTAAACCATGTTTTTTATTATAAAATAAAATTTTTAGGAAATTTAAAAAATGGGGTTTATGGACTAGCCTTTATACTTACATTCAAGTACATGGGTTTGCTAAATTTTAAGCACGCGTTTGTTCTGATTATTGTCTTCTGTTATATGTCTTTGTCGATTAACTATTTAATATATATATCAAAATTATTTGAAACCAAGGAATTATCATAGCAACCCAAATTTTAATAACTGAATGTTACACTGTTTGTATGATTGCATTTCTTGCTCACCCACCAAATGGCCCGAAGGAAGAACCAAAAAATACTTTTTCAATCCAATAAAAAGTACTTTTTAAGTTGGGAAATTTGGCAAAGAATTATGAAAAAGGGTAAAAAGGGAAAAAAAATAGAATGAACTAGCTATGTAGATTTCTGTTGTTTTTCTTTCAAAAAATTATTATAAAATTACCCCACCCACTTTCACAAAAGTAAAAACCTACGATTTAATGCTTTTCTTTACATTCTTTACAATAAAACATGATATTTAATGGAATTTCATATACAGTTTAAGATATACATAACTTTTTTAACTTTTTACATTACTTTAAAAAAATCAAAATTTTAAAAAAAAAAAAATGGAATTTTTTTTTGATCCCTTTTTAAAATTTTTTTAGACAAAAACCCTTTTAAAAAGGGGTTTACTTTTAATTGAGATTAAATATAATTTTATTTATCTCTGATATGTTTTTTAAAAACTTTTTTTTTTCATAATAAAAATAATTTTTTGCAAAAAATTATAATATGAAAAAATATTTAACCCGGTTTTTCAAAAAAAATCGACGGGAAAATTGGGGCGCCATCTTGGATTTGGAAGAAAATAGAAAAGGGGAAAATTTTTCTGAGATTTAATTTTTTAAAGGAGAAATTTTTATGTGCTTTCGGTGTGAGTTTAAAAGTCTGTACAAAAAATTTTTTAAATGAATGACTAAATTTTTACTCAAATTTATATGGCGGCCATTTTTAAAAAAGGCGGCCCTCTTTTAAGAGCCCGAAAATATTTTTTTGGGGCCCCCCTTCACTTTTTGAAAAACTAAAATGGTCTAAAGTGATTTTTTCCCGAAAGTTTAAAGCTTGTATTTAAATTTTCATATTTTTCATTTCCGCCCCACTAATTCTTTTTAAAAGTTAAACCGAAAGAACAATAAAACGAAGTTTTTTAAAAAAAGACATCGGAAAAGAGGGAAAAAAAATTTAAAAAATTCAGTCATTAAAAGAAAATTACCCAAAAAAAAATGTTAAATTGTTCTCTTCAAAAATTTTTTTTTAAATTTTTAATACATTAGCAAAAAAGAAACCCGACAGTGTATATTTTATTATTATTTTCAGGAACGAACGGGAAAAGTAAAACAAAAATTTGGCAATTTAAAAAAGTGCAAAGCAAACTTTGGGTTTTCATTTTATTTTTTTAATTATGTTTAAGGTTTTTTAAATTACGCTAGCCCAATTTAAAAGGGTCGAATTTTAAAATTTTGTGGCATAACGTTTTTACTAGTGCAGTAAAGGGTTTTTAAACTTCATTAAAAGTTTTAAAATGCATGCCCTTTTTATTTATTGAAAAATCAAAATTTTCGGGCGGCCACCCCTGGGTCTAAGTAATGCCCTTTAAAGTGTTTTACCAAAAGAATTACGAAAACGGGTGAACAAAGTTATTTGGAAAAATTTTTCCATTCCGCTATCAAGCATTTGAAGTTGGAGGAAAAATTTTGTGGGGTAAAAGTCGTCGGACATTTCCGTCCAAACACATCCCAATTTTGCTCTATCGGGTTCTCTGGAGACCTTGCTGGGGCCCTTGCAAAGGTAATTTTACTTGGCTGCCGGGAAAGCGAAACACGAAATTATCCTCGCCTGTTTAGGGCCGGGTGTTGTTTTTTTTTGAAAAAAAAACGGAAACCTTTCTTTGCCAAAAAGTGGGAAAAGGCCCCGGCATTTAAAAACTCGTTGAAGTTTTCTCTTGGGGGTTTAAGTTTCCCCGGGAAAAAAAATAAGCCCCTTTTTTTTGTCCCCCCATAATCCCCCCCCCCCCCATAAAAGGGCGCTTTCCCCCGAAAACGAATCCCCTGCTGTCTCCCTAGACAGGTGGGAAACCCTTTGCCTTTTTACCGGGAAAAATTTTTAAAAGGTTCGGGGAAAGACTGAGATTTGTAAAAGAGACCCCGTTGAAAAACGACCGATTTTTCCCCGGGTTTGCCCCCCAAAATTTACGGTGCGCACTGCCCCCCTAATACGGCCCCGACGATGGGGTAAATTGGAAAACCCCCTGTTAGGGGGTCAGCGCTTTTAAAACGAGGGGTTGTTTTTGCGCGCAACCCATTGCGAAAGGTTTTGTTTCAGGACTTTTAAAACCCCGGGGCGGTCAAGGTTTGCCGTTCTAAAACCCGTCAAATGGTTTAAAAAATTTTCACGGTCGTTCCCCTTTTTGGGAGTTGCCCTTGGCTGACCTTGCCCTTGGGGCCGGGTCGGGACCATTCCCCGTTAAATCATAGCGTCTTACCCAAATTCATGAACTAAAATTTTCGACTCAGTTAAACCCCTTCTACTCGGGTCAAAAAACAGTTCCCCAAACCCCGCAGCCTTCCTTTTGGGGTTGATTTTGTCTTGCTTTTTATTTTAACCCTGGCATTTTTTAATCCCATAAAAATTAGGTGTGAAAAACCTAAAATTGTTACTGGCAATGTAGTTTCCCCTTTAAACACTGGGCTATTGAATTTTTCAAAATAACGGGGTTTTTCGTGCAAAAACTGAAATTTTACGGCTTTGCTGTTCTACTGACAAAAACGCGGGGCAAAAAAAAAAAAAATTGTTAATGTGTATCTATGTACTGTCATGAAAATCACTAAAATTTTTGAAATTTTAAAAAAACAAATTAGGAAAATTTTTTAAATGAAAAAAAGTTAGGTTTCCCATTTTTGGTTTAAAATTTTATTTGTTTTTAATTAATGTTAAAGGGTAACACAAGTATATGGGTTAAATTTTAAGGGTGTAAGATTTATAATGTACGTATTTTACTTTTTTTACTTTGTATTTTCGCCCAAAAAAATTTTTTTTGGGGAT